>NW_027361684.1:61330000-61577500 GCF_039654945.1 Dendrobates tinctorius
CTGTAACGACCATGATGACAAATCTCCATCTCCTCTCCTCCTCCTTCTCTTCCTCTTCATTTCCATCAACTTAGGAGAGACAGAACGAAGGTTGATGGCTACTAGCCTATGTTGCACTAACCACCAGCTCATGTTCCTCTCCTTTATCTTCAGCATCCACCTCCTCACTGTTACCCAATCTACTGAGCAGATGAGATCATGCATAGCTGGCTTAAATCTCTCTGTGTTATGTTATCCTCCATCCATACCTGGTCCACATGCAAAGCTTCATGTTTAATTGTGAGCAGCGACTGTTTAAGTGGGCACAGAAGGGTGATTGGTGTCATTACTGCTAACCATTTTTGTGGAGTCCTCAAAGTCTTGGAGAACCACACAAATGTCAGACATCCATGCACACTGTATAGTCGTTATTCACGGAGGTTGACCACAATACAGACAGGCGTGTTGGAGCTGGTATTTCTCAACTGGCCTCTGATGCTCAAAAGGCCTTACCAGCATGTGCAGTGTGGAGTTCCAGCTTGCGGTCATGTCACACATCAGTCGTTGAGCTGGCACTTGCACGTGCTGCTGCAACACTGCCAGGGCAGCGGCAGCTGTAGCTGACATGAGGAAATGGGTGCTGATGTAACATACCTTGACCAGAAGCTCTGGCAAATCTGGGTAGCTTTTCAATAACCACTGAACTACAAAGTTGCAACATGTGCCAAGCATGGTATGTGTGTGAGCTTGCCAAGCATCACACCTGCCATCAGGTTACGCCCGTTATCATACACAACCATGCCTATTTGAAAGTTCAGCAGCAAAAACCACAAATCTGTCTGGTCTGTTAATCCTTTAAGCAACTCTGCCACGGTGTGCGGTTTGTCTCCTAGACAAATTAGCTTTAACAGAGCCTGTTACAGCTTCACTGAGGCAGTGCTGCAGAGCTTCCAGCTGATGTGAATGATGTGTTCTCAGACAGAGCATCAGAGATGGAGGATGAGAAGGAGGAGCAGATGCTGCAGGAACTGGTGTAAGAGGTGGAGGAAACCGTGATAGAATTAGAAGTAGGAACCCTTGGCGACGGTAGAACATGTGCTGTCGCAGGGTGGAACTCGACCTTGGCCTCCACAATGTTCACACAGTGTGCTGTCAGGCAAATGTAGCATCTGTGACTGCAAGTGCTAGTCCACATGCCGGTCTTTAAGTGGACAATCCCAGTAACTACGTTGGTAAGGGAAAGGATGATATTCCTGGACATGTGCTCGTAAAAGGCAGGGATGCCACACAGGGATAAAAAGTGGAGGCTGGGGACTGAGTACTAAGAGATTGTTGCTTCCATGAGCGTTCCACAGAGCAAGGTGGGTGCTTAGAGGACATGTGCATGCTGGTGGTTGTTGGGTCTTAGTGTTCAGACCCCTGCTGACTTTGGCATGGCACAGGTTGCAAATGGCAATTTTGTTTGTCTCAGAACTCTCTTTAAAAAAGTGTCAGACTGTGGAACACCCAGCTCTTTGTTGGAGAGATTAGCAAGTGTCGATACTATGCTTAACAGTTGCCTGCATTCTCCCTTTTGGTCACACCACTGCCTCTTCCTGTCTGTTTTGGTTTCTGCCAATTTCTTCCAATCAGCACTGCTGGCCTCACCAGCTTCTCAGGATGGGTTGTTGACTTTGTCGTGCTCCTCCTCATCTTCAACCACCACACCCTGGCCCTCCTGATGTTGTGATTTGACAACAAGACTTAGCAACAAATGTGTGTCATCGTCATCTTCCACCTTAGCCAAAATTTGCCAATCTCAACCATCATCTTCTTGTGGTCATGGCTGCTCTACATTTTGTGCATCATTAAAGAGCATGTCCTCCTGTCAGTCTTGGAGCATGCAGGTTGAGAGGCCACAGTCAAGAAATGTTGTTATAATGAGGTCCTGTGTTTCCTAGTGTTGGATCACTTGTCTCCTGGGACTCAACATGGTGGAAGGAAGATGAATCAGCGTGAGGATTAAGTGATTCATACTGTAGGCTGATGAGACTGGACTGTGTGGAAAACTGGGTAGTGCTGCCATGCCTGCTGGAAGAATTATCTGCTATTCAATGGACCACCTGTTCGCCCTGCTGTGGCTGCAGAGGTGGTGTACCATACCTCCCTTCAAAATGGGATAGGAAGCTATGTGTTATGGATGGACATGTTTCTTGTGTTCCAGTAACAGGCGTAGTCACACCAGCCCCATGTCCTCGGCATCTGCGGGCACCATCATCAGTACTTCTACTTCCCCATCCTTTACCGCACGCCTTATGCATTTTGTAATTGCTAAGTATCTTGAAACCAAGTTTATTTTTAACAAAAGAAAAAAAAATGGCCACCTGCAGTATTTAACCACTTTTTGGGAGTTTATCACCACCTTCATGTAACAAAAACAATGCAAAAAGAATATGGATATAAGATATATGAAGAAAAGCAGCAAAAAAAAGGTCCAATACAAAAAATTGGAAAATTACAAAAATAGTTTTATTAAAGTATATCAGGAACACAAAAGAAAGGTGAGATAAGAGTCAATGATGACCATGAAAAGCACATGGGCAAAAAGATAGGGCACACCAAGGGTACATGGACAAAGGGATATGTATAACTGTGTCAATACATAATACAAAATTTAAGTATTCTACATAATCTCATATTGTTGTAAAACCACCAGTCATGATGTACTGAGTAAAGACATGGATATCACTATCCCAAGTGGTAGAGCCTGCCACCACACATAATAAGTACTAAATGCAACAGAAACACCAAATAAATTCACTGCATGGTATTACCTTTAGACTGGCAAGTAGTATAGGTCCACCCAGGTGTACCCTCCCTGATGCACGTTTCGGCTAGATGGCCTTCATCAAGGGGTGAGTATATGGATGACAATCAAATTCAATTCAGAAAAACGTTTCAATGCTTTTTTGAGTGTTATATGCCACAGAGATGAACCACAAAGTAGGTAATGGGTGAGTAATTTAACCAAGCAAAAATTTTAAAAGCTTTTTTGAGTGTAATTTATAACAAAAATGTACTCCAGGCCGTAAAATACTGTATAGCTAAGAAATTTAAGTCTAATTTTTTAGACTTGTTTTTTTCAGCTTTATAGATCCTGGAAATGTACACCAAACCACAGAATAGAGTATGGATGATAAAGGTAATCCAGCCCTTTTTTTAATGGTTTTTATACTGTTAGAAAATATGACAGCAATATCCCCCAGACCATAGAATAGTATATGGGTGAGAAATGTAATCCTGCTAATTTTTTTAATGCTTTTTTGGGGTGTTAAATATCACAGAAATGTACCACAGAACCCGTGAAACTGTATGGCTGAGAAATTTAAGCTTGCAAAATTTTAGCGCTTTTTTCAGTTTTATAGACAGCAGAAATATACCCCAGACCACTGAATAGTGTATGGATGACAAATTTTACCCCACTAAATTTTTTAATGATTTTCATGAGTACTATAAGTATAAAAAAATCTTACCCCAGAAAACAGAATAGTCTATGGGAAAGAAATTTAACCCAGGAATTTTTTTTAATGATTTTTTTGGAGTACTATATAACACAAAAATGTAACACAAAGCATATAATACTCGATGAATCTGAATATATTTTTTTCCACCCCCCAAAATAATGCAGCTATATATTTTCCAATGGACTACACAGCCTTAAACCCTGTCTTTTGCTTGTATGCAGATTCTCTCCCTGCTCCTGCAGCTCTCTCTCACTCCCTAGACTAAATGCAGAATATACTATACGTATGTGATACAAACAGAAAAGCAAACAATTAACTCTAAGAAGCCATGAGCAAATTATCTTACTGAAACTGAATAAAATAAACGTACATAAATACTATTATTTGCTGGAAACAATTGAAATCATGCTTTAACTAATTCAGTATGGGCAATGTACAGTATTTTAATTCATGTGCAATATTTGCATTAAGATGTAGCTAGAACTGTACAAGGTAAATATTTCAGGAAACTAAATGAACTTATAGTCCTTTAATTTGATATTTCTCATATGGCTTAACTATTCCACTTGGAAGCATTGCTCACTGTAAGTCTGTCTATAGTTTCCCACTGCTCTCTATTCTCTTGTCACAAACAACTTTGTTCTTGCTCACAGTGTCACATTAGCAGACAAGAGATCCACCCACGAAATTAGCATGCTCATCTTATGTTACATTAAAAAAATATTGATCTACTATAGTTATCTAAGGACTTTCAGAGTTTTTAATTCACACCTACTTCATTGTGGGTTGACACTCAGGCAGAAAGAAGACAGAAGGAGAATGAAAGCAAACAGGTGCTCACATTGTAGTCACAATTAACAAAAATAAATGACTGCAATCTTTTATATTTTCTCAGAGTATATCTTACAGCTGATACCACTTAATAGCATTAGCTGTAATATAAAGTAAAAACATCAGAAAAATAATTAGTAGAAAAATCACGTTCACATGGAAATTAGTCACATTGATAGACACGTAAATTCACATATCTTATCATGGACTGTGTGATGTTACTTTTTTCTTATTTCAAAGTTTATAAGCACAGTGCTGTCAAATATTGTGCAGTGACAAGTCAGAAATATTTCCTTGCTCCATTGCCTACTTTAAAGGGGTGATTAGCATATGAAATGAAGATCAAATAGGAAATGTAGCATCTGAGATAATTTGAATAATTACATGGTTGAAAGACGATTTTTATTACCAAATGCATATGAAATCATTTTGGGAGATTGTTAGAAATTTGTATTAAGTTGTCAAAAATCTACAAACAACTTTTCTAGACAAAGGCATTGGTATATTTTTCTTGTTTTTTTTTTGTGTGTTCATAGTGAAACACTGTCAGATTAAACATTCTTCATTTTTGCAATTTATTCTTTGAAGAAAAACTCTAAGTGAAAAGAGTCTTAGTTTGTTAGTACTTTTTTTCTATGAATACTCCATGTCACCCACAGACATACTATGTTACAGACATACACTCACAAACTCTTTACTACACACAAGGAATGCTACACACAGTGAACAATAAGGTATAAAGTATGTTAAGAATTACAGATGGTTGATGAAAGTACAGCTCTGGAAAAAATTATCAAAATACTGTCATGGGCAGCCCATTCTCCAGACCTGAACCCCATTGAAAACCTCTGGAATGTAATCAAGAGGTTGATGGATAGTCACAAGCCATCAAACAAAGAAGAACTGCTCTCAACAGAATCCATGGTACAGGGAGATTTGCACAGTGTGTGGTGCTCCCCGCCCCTACCTACAAGGTGAAGGCATTATTGTTCCATCCATGCCCTCTCAGGCTGCAAAAAAAGGAGAGGAATTCTCTCCTCTTTCTTTGTCACTCCCCTCTCCTCCTTCACTTCTCTCTTCTCTTCCTCCTTCTCTGTCACACCTCCCTACTCCTTCCTCACACCTCTCTCCTCCTTCTTTACACCCCTCACCTCCTTCTTCACACCTCTCTCCTCCTCCTCCTCTTTCTCTGCCTTACCTCTCTCATCCTTCCTCCCTTTTCTCTCCTCCTTCCTCCCATTTCTCTCCTCCTCCTTCATTACCAGCTGTGTCTCTGTATCAAGTGCTTACAGCAGAAGGCACTTTCTATGTCCCAGGCACAGCATAACCATTGCCAGTTATGATATCGGGAGAAGAAGGTGAAACTCTTCCTACCCATAGTGCTGCAGGTAGCCAAAAAACACTACAGACAGCAGACAGTTTAGCCCGGGGTGCAAAGGGGGACGTAGCTGCATCAGCTGATAATGAGGATCTTCTTCAGTAGCGATTAGAGCTGCCAACATTTACATCAACATGGAACTATAATACTAATCCACCGAAGTGTCAGGTGGGGGGGACATCCTCACACAAAAAGGCAACTTCTAAGTCCAAATATCAGTCCGTGCATGATGCCAATACATAATATCACAACTACTCCCCTGATGAGGATGAAGAGAGAACATCATACATGCTGCCCATTACTAGGAAAAGAAACCCACAGGCACCAAGAATGCAAAGGCAGATAGAGGCACTGCCCTTACACTATGTACACTTCACCCCAAGTCAAGTGACCAGTATTCTGAATACTCTGCCAGACCCAGAGATACATCCTATGTCATTTTATCGAAGAATGCAGCAGAACCAGCGAACATATGCAGCAACCTGGAATGATCTCTGGGCCGTAATGGAAATAAAAGTAGGCTATTCATTCTGGCCAATCATGAATGAACACTTCAAACTTCCAGCAGAATTACAGTAGACGTGCACACCTGGGAGTCAGGACGAAAGCTAATTCAGCAGCTCAGCGCGTGGGCTAAAGGTAGATTGGCAGGGCAAGCTCTAAGCTTAAAGGACATGAGCCAAGACAATACAGAGTCTATAGAGAAGTTTCATGGCAGAGTGATGCAAGTATTCCAAGATTCGGGCTTTACCATTCATGATCAAATACACAGATAAATGTTAAATATTCAGGATTGAGAGTCCTCAGTAGTTGATACCTTTTAATGGCTAACTGAAAAGATGGTAACACATTGCAAGCTTTCGAGACTACTCAGGTCTCTTCATCAGGCTAGACTAATACAAAATCTGAAGTCACATATTTATGTACAATACAGCCTAGAAAAAATGCAATAGATAAGACAAGTGACGTGAAGCAGAACTATCAATATGGGAGAGGGAGAAACATAAATATAAACATTGGACCAGTTCATAGATAAGGAGTCTGGATGTTTTATGGTCCTCTGATTGGAGTCTAGTTCTGTGTTGTGATGCTCCCACACGGTTTTAAAAGGAAATTCCTTAATTGATGTAAAAAGACATAAATCGATGCGACACATTCATTCCAGCACTGAGAGTGTCAAAGTTCGTCATAAATTTGTACTCCCAAACTCGTCTCTCTCTCTGAGAATTGAAGTTACCTTTCAATACCAGTAATTTCATATCCACGCTGCTGTGATCAGGGATACAGAAATGTTTTGCCACAGGTAGATCCATTCTTTTTTCTCTTATTGTGTGACGATGAGCATTCATCCTTGTTCTAAGCTTTTGCCCTGTCTCCCCCACATACAGACCCCCAGTTGGACATTTAGTACAAATAATAAAGTACACCACATTAGATGTAATGCAGCTGAAAGTACCTGTGATCTTGTAGTCCTGATGAGAGTTGGGATCTTTATCTTGTCCGTGGTCATTATAAATGGACAGGTTTTACATTTTTTCTGGTTGCAAGGAAAGGTTCCTGCAGCTGTTGGAGAGGACAGGGAGCTTCTGACAATGATGCTTCTTAAATTTGGGGGCTGCCTAAAACACAGCAGTGAGGGGTCTGGAAAAATGGATTTCAATCGGGCATCTTTTTGTAGTAAAGGTTGTAATTTCCATGCAGCTCCCCTTAGCACCTCTAGATTTGGGTTGTAGGTGACTACTAGAGGCACTCGGTTATTTTCTTCTTTAGCTTTGTAATTTAGCAGGTGATTCCTTGACAATCTGACAATCTTGACAATGTTGACATTGGCCTTTGTGCATGGACTAAGGGAACTAATCAGGAAACCACTGATAGTATAGCTAGACCTGAATACAGGTCAATAGCAATGGACACAGTGCTCGAAGTAGCTAAAGAGATTGAGTCCCAACCAGGAGTATGGAAGACAGCCCCTCGTATGGTAGCCACTGACCTGGATGAACAACCACTCCACAAGGACAGAAGAAATATCAAGTGTTACAACTGTGGCAAGTTTGGCCATTTCCAGAAACAGTGCAGAGCACCTGCGCAACCCAAGAGTTTGCCCAAAAGGAACAGGTCAAGGAAGAAACACAGAAAACAGTGAAGAGCTCCACCCATAAGACAGGAGCAAGCCAGGTCCACAAGACACCACGCTTCTAACATACAAAACTCCACCAGTGGGTCCAATCCCCCAAATGATCCTGAAAATGGATGGGGTAGTCAGATCTTTTCTTGTGGAAATTGGTACAGTCAGAAGTGTGATGAGACACGTGGAATTCCCTGACCCCACCTGCGTATCAGAATCCTCTGTGTCTTGTGTGAGGATTGATGGTCAAGTCAGACATTCCCAGCTTACAAAGCCCCCGAGCATGTGGACTCAGCCAGGACACTCTAAAGAGCGCCAAACATGCACGGCGGGAACCCGAGCTCCTGCCGAGCAACCCTGGAAATGATTGCTGCTCACCGAGCATCGCGAGCACCAAGCATTACTGAGCATGCTTCTTCTACACTAGTTACTATCCTTCTAACCTGAGAAACTACAGTTATAATGCAGGGCTGGCATCATCAGTGCAGTTTCTGTTTTAAATAGGCAGATTGCCCACAGACTGACCAGCTCTCCAAGCCTGCAGTTGTACAGAGCAGTCCATTTGGGGATAGGGCACTAGTCAGTTGCCCTGTTTTCATTCCCTAACACCGGCCCTGATAATGCTGATGCTTCTGGTCATGTTCTAGGAAAATCAGACGGTCAAGAATCCCTTATGTCTCTTATGTCATAACGGCTAGTCTAAACGCACTAATCAAAGACAACTGAAAATTAAGGTTTGATTATGCAAAAGAGGTGAAACAAGCAAATACAAGTCATATAATATCAGGAAACAATGTCATTCCTTATGTACAACTTATTCTGGAAAGTGATCTGAAACTAAAGATACGTTTTGTTAGCATGCTGTCTATAAACATTAACACAATTCCCATATACCGCTATACAGGATAACGAAGAGATCCAAATGTTTAAAAAAAATGCTCTTTTAGATGTGAATTTTACATTTATTTGTAATAAATTTTTTTTTAAACATTTGGGATCTCTTTGTTATCCTGTACAGCGATATATGAGAATTGTGTTATACTTTGATGTGAAGTGCCCTTAGTAACTTATATAGGACATTGGTTGATTTGTCTATAAACATTGTTGTAAGTTTTCATCCACTGTCCTCTTATTATACTTTCTTTTGTTAGTCAGATTATCTTTGGTTTTCATAACTGTTAGAAAAAGAGTATTTAAACTGGCGATTGTCTAAACGCTGTGTCTAATATCATGTCCTCACTATATCTGAAACTGAACCTGTCAAAGACTGAACTCCTTGTGTTTCCTCCCGCTACTAATGTACCTACACCCGACATTGCCATTTCCGTCTGTGGTTCCACTATTACTCCCCAGCAACATGCCCGCTGTCTAGGGGTCATACTTGATTCCGAGCTTTCCTTTGCCCCCCACATTCGATCACTGGCTCGCTCTTGTCATCTGCACCTCAAAAACATTTCTAGAATTCGACCTTTTCTTACTTTTGACTCTGCAAAAACTCTTACTGTTTCTCTTATTCATTCTCGTCTCGACTATTGTAACTCTCTTCTAATCGGTCTCCCTCTTACAAAACTCTCCCCTCTCCAATCTGTCTTGAATGCTGCAGCCAGGATCATATTCCTCGCCAATCGTTACACCGATGCCTCTACCTTGTGCCAGTCATTACACTGGCTACCCATCCACTCCAGAATTCAGTATAAACTTATTACCCTCACCCACAAAGCCCTCCATGGCTCAGCACCACCCTACATCTCCTCCCTTGTTTCAGTATACCACCCTACCCGCGCCCTCCGTTCTGCTGATGACCTGAGGTTAGTATCCTCAATAGTCAGAACCTCCCACTCCCGTCTCCAAGACTTTACACGTGCCGCGCCAATTCTTTGGAATGCACTTCCCAGGTCAATACGATTAGTCCCCAATCCCCACAATTTTAAGCGTGTCCTGAAAACGCATTTATTCAGACTGGCCTATCGCCTCAACACATTAACCTAACCTATCCCTGTGTGGCAGAGCCAAAAGTTTTACCATAACCAGGTTCCCAGCATCATGTTCCCACATGCTTTATGCATCCATTAGCCCTCTGTGTCTGTACTGTTACACACTTAACATTATGGCTGGTCCATACAATCAGGGCAACTGTTACCACCCACCTTTCATGTCTACCTCTTTCCTCATAGACTGTAAGCTTGCGAGCAGGGCCCTCACTCCTCTTGGTATTTGTTATAATTTACTGTATGTGATTATTGTTATGCTGTAATGTCTATTGTCTGTACAAATCCCCTCTGAAATGTAAAGTGCTGCGGAATATGTCGGCGCTATAAAAATAAAATTTATTATTATATTATTATTATTAAACGTCATGTAAGGCAGAGATTCAGACAAAGAATATATTGTTAACTAGAGTTGAGCGACTTTAGTCGGATCGGGTTTCATGAAACAAAATTTATTTCAGATGAAACTGGTCCGACTAGGGCAAAAAAAGTCGGAGTTTCGTCCGAAATCCGACCCCAATGCAAGTCAATGGGGAATAAAAGTCGGCATTGAGTGGATGAATTTCATCCGCTCAATGCCGTCATATGCCGTCAATGCCGTCATATGCCATCAGCCGTGCTCACAGAGGGAGTGTGGCTGATCGTGGCTGGGTGTCAGCTGATTCTCACAGCTGACACCTGGCACTAAGTGCCAGGAGCAGTCACGGACCATTCCCGGCACTTTAACCCCCAGAACAGTGCGATCAAACATGATTGCAGCATTTCAGGAGCTGTCTTTGGATCGGATCTGCATGCCATAAAAGCTATCAGCCTGCACAAAATGAGTGTTTCATAGTGGGACAAAGTTTAAAAATAAGAATGAAATATTTTTTCTTTTAAATATTTGTAAAAATATTTAAAAAATAATAAAAAAAATCAATATTTATTCTATCATTAAATCAATATTTGAATAAAAAAAATCTAAGCAATAAAAGTACATATTTAGTATTGCAGCGTCCATAACGACCCGACCTATAAAAATGTCCCAATACTTAACCCCTTTAGTGAACATCATTAAAAAAATTTGAAAAAGGCCAAAAAACAATGATTTATCATCATACCGCTGAACAAAAAGTAGAATAACACGCGATCAAAAACACAGATATAAATAAATGTGGCATTACTGAAAACATCATCTTGTCCCACAAAAAGCAAGCCATGATATAGCTCCATCACTGAAAAAAACAAAAGTTATAGCTCTCAGTATAAAGCGATGCAAAAATAATTATTTTTTCTATACAGTAAAATAGTTTTTATTGTATAAAAGCACCAACACATAAAAAAGATATAAAATGAGGTATCGTTGTCATCGTACTGACCCGAAGAATTTAACTGCTTTATTAATTTTACCACATGCGGAACAGTATAAATGCCCCCTCAAAAGAAATTCATGAATTGCAGGTTTTTGTTCACTCTGCCTCCCAAAAATCGGAATAAAAAGCAATCAAAAATGTCATGTGCCCGAAAATGGTACCAATAAAAACGGTAACTCGTCCCGCAAAAAATAAGATCTCACATGATTCTGTGGGCTAAAATATGGAAAACTTATAGCTCTCAAAATGTGGTGATGCAAAAACTATTTTTTGCAATAAAAATCATCTTTTAGTGTGTAACAGCTGCCAAACATAAAAACCCACTATAAAAATCCGCTATAAATAGTAAATCAAATCCCGCTTTATCACCTGCTTAGTTAGGGAAACATAATAAAATAAAAAAAATTAATTCCATTTTCCCTCTAGGGTTAGGGTTAAGGTTAGGGCTGGGGTTAAGGTGATGGTTAGGGTGGGGGCTATAGATTGGGTTAAGGTTGGGGCTAAAATTAGGGTTAGGGTTGAGGCTAAAGTTAGGGTTAGGGTTAAAGGTAGGGTTAGGGTTGGGGCTAACGTTAGGGTTAGGGTTGGGGCTAAAGTTAGGGTTAGAGTTGGGATTAGGGTAAGGGTTGGGATTATGATTAGGGTTGGGATTAGGTTTAAGGTTGGGATTAGGGTTAGGGGTGTGTTAGGGTTAGGTTTGTGGTTAGGGTTATGGTTAAGGTTGGGATTTGGGTTAGGGGTGTGTTGGGGTTAGTGTTGTAGTTAGAATTGGGGGGTTTCCACTGTTTAGGCACATCAGGAGCTCTCCAAACATGACATGTGTCTGATCTCAATTCGAGCCAATTCTGCATTGAAAAAGTCAAACTTTGCACCTTCCTTTCCGAGCTCTGCCATGCGCCAAAACAATGGTTTACCCTCCGCATATGGGGTATCAGCATACTCAGGACAAATTTCACAACAACTTTTGGGGTCCAATGTTTCTTGTTATCCTTGGGAAAATAAAAAAGGTTGCCGGCAAAAAGATCATTTTTGTGAAAAAAATAAGATTTTTTGTTTTTACTGCTCTACATTATAAACATCTGTGAAGCACTTGGGGGTTCAAAGTGCTCACCACACATCTAGATAAGTTCCCTAGGGGATCTACTTTCCAAACTGTTGTCACTTGTGGGGGGTTTCCACTGTTTAGTCACATCAGGGGCTTTCCAAACGTGACATGGCGTCCGATCTCAATTCCAGCCAATTTTGCATTGAAAACTGCGCTCCTTCCCTTCCGAGCTCTGTTGTGCACCCAAACAGTGGTTTACCTGAATATATGGGGTATCAGTGTACTCAGGACAAATTTTACAACAACTTTTGGGGTCCAACTTCTCCCTTTTTTGTGAAAAAAAGTTAAATGTTCATTCCAAAAATTCCTGTGAAGCACTTGAAGGGTTAATAAACTTTTTGAATGTGGTTTTGCACACCTTCAGGGGTGCAGTTTTTAGAATGGTGTCACTTTTGGGTATTTTCTATCATATAGACCCCTTATAGTGACTTCAAATGTTATGTGGTCCCTAAAAAAATTGTGTTGTAAAAATGAGAGATCGCTGGTCAACTTTTAACTCTTATAACTTACTAACAAAAAAAATTGCTTGCACAATTGTGCTGATGTAAAGTAGACATGTGGGAAGTGTTATTTGTTAACTATTTTGTGTGACATATTTCTCTTTTCTAAGGGCATGAAAATTCAAAGCTGAAAAATTGCGAAATTTTCAAATTTTTCACCAAATTTCCATTTTTTTTCACAAATAAGCGCAAGTTATATTAAGGAAACTTTACCACTTTCATGAAGTACAATAAGTCAGAATCCCTGGGATCCATGGAAGCATTCGAGCGTTATTACCTCATAAAGGGACATTGGTCAGAATTGTAAACATTGGCCTGGTCATGAACATGCAAACCACCCTTGTGGGGAAAAGGGGTTAAAAATTTGGTGAAAGCTCCTCTTTAGGCAAGCTTAAAATAATGTTTCCAGATTGCTTGTTTGTTGGTTTTTTGGCAGCTTGCGTAGATTGTGTTCACTCTTTTTGGTCATGGAGTGTTTTCTATACTGCAACAAAATATGCAACATTTGCAAAAAAATGTAAAATATATTGTGGTTTTGCTACATCTGCACCAAAAATGCACCGTTGCTGAAATGTGTGGATGCAGCCTTAGACAACTTGATTTGTAAATGCATCCCAAAGCCTGCAGTGTACAATTGCAGGATAGTAAGTGTAAAGAACTACAAAAGAACCTAAAGCGCCATAGGAAATTAAATATATAATATACTTTCACAGTGATCTCACCTATGTTGCCAGTGAATAACATCTAAGACCTGCAATGTTAGCAACAAGTGGAATTACTCCAAGTATTATCAGCATTGTAAAGGCATCACAGTAAAACTGGGAATTGTACGCAATATTTCTGTACTCTACACGCAATTCCTAGTTTTACTGTGGTGCCTTTGGAGTCCTTCCACTTATTGCCGTCATTGCAGGTCTTAGGGGTTATAAGAGAGTGTTCAACTTGCGCAACTACATTATTTTAATTTAGTTTTCTAATTTTCCCTTTCAAAACGATTTAAGTTTATCTCTCAGTGGATTTATACATTGTTTTGATGACATTAAATGTGAATAAAAGTTGCTAATTGATTCTTGATATGATTTTTTATGTTTAATTAATGTGGTTTATATACATATTAAAAGAATGTAAACTCATTTACTGTAAATTTTAAAAGATTGCAATATATATAGCAAATTTTAAATAATTTGATGTTTTTGTAGCGTAAATTCGATAAATACAAATCTGTCAGTGAATGCCAGCACATAGAGCACGGTTAATATGATTACAACCTCTGTTACTAGGCTACAAAATTCACAGCACATAAAATGTTCTTATTATAGATATTGCACAATATGGCTAGCCTAGCACCATATCCACACAAATATCTATCAATTCATCTAAAAAATAAAAAAAAATCTAAATGACAAATATTATTACTAATGTTTACAAATCATCACGCTATTGACATTATAGTGAAAGTCTAAATGAATATACTTATTTGCAATTAATAAAATAAGCCATTGAAAAATGCAACTTTTCCCCAAAAAAGTTCAACTGGCATATGGCTACGTTAGCCACAAAATAATGATTAAAATTTAGTTTTCCTGAGACAATTTGAAAAAAAAAAATATCTTTAAAGGGAATCTGTCACCCATTTTTTGAGATATCATGTAAAGATATCATTGAATTGTGTGTTACCTAAGCATTCTACTCGTACTTTTGATCCCCCTGTCCCCGCACCTTTGATGCATAAATACCTTTTTTATCACTCTTCCGATTTATGGAAATCGCTGCAGTCTGGTCCGATGGGCGTGGCTTATTCCCCCCCACCTTGGCTTGCTGGACATAATTTCTTCTGTGAAGAAGACTTCCGCGTCACAGACGCAGGGAAAAAGACTGGTGCATGCGCAGTAGCGATTAAAAGCTTTGCCCACAGTTGGGCAAAGCATACTGCGCCAGCGCGAATGGCCTTATCAATGCGCAGGCGCAAATAAACAATGGCATCTGTGATATTCACAGAAGAAATTATGTCCAGCAAGGCAAGGTGGGGGCGAAGGAGAATAAGCCACGCCCATTGGACCGGACCATGGCAATTTCCATAAATCGGAAGAGTGATAAAAAGGTATTTATGCATCAAAGGTGCGGGGACAGGGGGATCAAAAGTACGACTAGGATACTTAGGTAACACAATTCAATGATATCTTTGCATGATATCTCAAAAAAATGGGTGACAGATTCCCTTTAAAGGATTAATCTTGCTCTTCTCACTTCTGAATTAGGAAGTCAGCAGGCCAGGTGGCATCTTGTCTACAGATGACTGCTTGGTGCATAATACTTATATGTGGAATTGATAAGCACTATGTACCTGCTTCACTATGTTCTGATCTGACAGACCTTTCAATGAATCTGGTAAAATGTGCACATCATCACTTATCTTACTTCAATCAGAGAGACTGGAGTAAGATTTATGGTGTACGGTATGCCTCCGCTCATCATGATTTTGCCCAATTTGTTGGAGCTAAGCGAAAATAAAGTAAAAACTCAAAAAGTTGCAAAGTTTTGTCATTTTTCAAAGCTTTTTATGCCAGGTTTCTGGTGTAAAAGCTTTAATATATCATGGCCGTAGTTTTTGAAAGAGCTTAGCAGTGAGTTTGTTTCAAACATCTTGGGGATTAACCACAAATCTTCTGTATATGTAGGGTTATGCAAATCATTTTGTCTCTTCATGTAATCCCGACAGACGTGTTGGTGTTGAGATCAGAGCTTTGTGAGAGCCTTATCATCGCTTCTACGCTTACTTGTCCTTCTTATGCTAAAGATAGCTCTTAATGAAATTGGCTTCATATTTGGTGTAATTGTTCTTCTGCAAAATAAATATAAAGCCTAGAGGATGCCTCCCTGATTGACATGTATGATGGAGAAGTATCTGCTTGTATTTCTCAGCATTGAATTCAATATTAATCTTTACCAAATCCCCAACTTGATTTAATAAATTATAGTCCCAGACTAACAGGATCCTCCACCATGCTTCATCATTGCCTGTAGACTTTCATTACTGTACCAATCTCATATCTTTTGGTAAACAAACTGTATTGCATTACAGCCAAACATTTGAAATTTTGACCCATCAGTCCAAAGCACCTTACATAATTTTTCTAGACCCCATTCATATGTTTGTTTGCTTAGTTTGCCTTTTATGGTTGCAATTCTTCCAAGACCAATTCTGGCCAGACTTCTCCAAACAGTAGATGGGCGTAGCTGGGTATCATTGGCTGACACCAGTTCAGAGCACTAATGGCACTTATGGGAATCTTCTGATTGTGAAAGAAAGAAATCATATGTTGTTTATCATCTGCTATACTAAGTTTTATTGCTGTGCTAAGATGCCATGGAGCATGATTGTGACATGGAACTGTCTTCAGCAATCTTACCTTTGAAACAGAGTTTGGCTTTTATTCACACCTTGGTATACCTCCTTCACAATTGTTTCTGTTTCAGTTAATGACTATTTTATAACCAACATATGAAAATGATGATCATTATCAGCTGTGTGATATAGTTGGTTAAATCCCTGACCTTGTGTAAGTGTATCTAAAAGAATTAAACATGTTTTGAAGGAAAAGATTGAACACAACAAATATTGATTAGATTTAGATTTTTTTTTTAAATCAGATCATTTTTATTAAGAAAATTACACAATAACTTTTTTACAGAAAGAGATCTGTAGAACAAAGAGATTTCCAGTTTTACATGGTATCAATATATATTATTGTCACACAGAAAATTCAATAAATTTGACATCTTCTTCCAAGGATTTGATAAATTCCATTCAAACAAAGCACCCCCCAATATTACTCCAGAGAAATCTATATTCATACTATTTTTTATGATGCATTTACATTAGAATATCTGTTATTTAGTTATAATAATTAGATTGCATGTGTAATGACCATACCGGTATCAGTTAACCTGTAATGATCATACCACAAGTGTTCCTGAAGTCAGAAATTACCATATCTTATCTCTCAGAAGTACTCCAGATGGCATGCCTGTAACATTCAACCAGGGTCTCCAAATGTCAAATTTATTGATTGCCTTTCTGTTTCTATATACCCCTTTTTCCAAATAATATTAATTAGCTTATTTATTAACTCACTAACTGTCAATGGTTGAGCATCTAGTCAATGCTGTGCAATAAGTTTACATGCTTGATACAATGTTTGTAAAAGCCATCGGTCATTAAAAATCAACCAGTTCTCCCAAATATCCCAATATACTTGGATTCGCACACCAAATAGCCTTTTTATTAAAGATAATGTGTTTTTCCAGTAGGTACCCAATCTAATTCACTCCCAAACATTACTTGCAGTCGCAGGTTGAAACCTTACCCTCCTATATCAGAGACAGTATGCCAATGGATTAACAGATTGGGGACTTTAACCCCCCAAGGTTTAAATGAGAATTCTGGTTTTAGTGCATACCTCTAGTAGCCTTAGGAGTGATGGGTGGGGGGTTTTAATTTATTAATTATTTTTTACTAATTCTTTATTTTTTATTCTCTAGTTGCAATTGTCTTGCATTCATCCTGCTGATCATCTGTCCTATTTCCTTTTTTGAGGATGAAAAATTGGTCTACAATTGAAGGAGTAACCTGTTAATTATTTTGGGTGTTTTTTTGTTTTTGTTTTATAATGTATTGGGTTAGGTGGTTTATATATTTATTTTATTTACAGTATGTAATTTTACACATTATTATTATAATATGTAATTGATTATTATAAATTTATTTTTCATATCATATTGACACTTGTATATTTATATTTGTGCACATTATGATTGATGTACAATTTTGTTCATATACATATATATTTATATTTGTTATTATGATGCTTAGGCCTCTTTCACACTTCCGTTTTTGACCATCAGTCAAAATCTGCCGTTTTTGAAAAAAACGGATCCGCCATTTTTTTGGCGGATCCGTTTTTTTCCCCTTTGAGTTGCATTACCGGCGGATCTTGACGGATGGCCATCCATTGGATCTGTTTTTTTGCGGATCCGCCAAATATTTTGCGTCCGCCGGCATGCCTGGACGGACCCTGCAACTTTTTTTTGTTTTAGGATCCGCATTTTACAGTGCGCATGCCCGGAGAAAGGAAGTCAGCAGGAAATTTAACCCTGAAATCCTTTCTGGTGGCTGAAAAAATATTCTCTCTCTCTCTCTCTCCCCGGCCAGCGGTTCCTTTAAAATTCTTCATTCGGCGGATCTGTCAAAAAACGGATCCTGTGGCGTCCGTTCACATCAGTTAACAACGGATCCGCTTTTCCACCTTTTTGGCGGATTTTAACTGACACAAAAAACTGAAGTGTGAAAGAGGCCTTATTAGTCTGATTATATATTGTTTTATGCACTTTATTAATCTGTTATTGAAGATGTCTTGTTGCACTTGGAACTTTATATTTATGTCACATATATGCAGTATAGTATTCACTTCATTATGGTCACACTTTAGTATGTGCTTTTATTAATATAGATTCCGACCTATGGTTAAATATATGAGGTAGAACGCATGCCGGTATATAGGATTGCGGGGTCTATGCTGTGATATTTTATACACATACACGTAGTATAGTATTCACTTCACTATGGTCTTATTTTAGTATATGCTTTTATTAGTATATATTCCGCCCTATAGTTAATATATGAGGCAGAGCGCATGCAGATACACAGGATCGCCGGGGTCTATGCCGTGATCTTTTGTGACTCACGGTTTCCGCATGTCACTAGCAGGACCTGCTGTCTCCGGGCCATGTGATCGCTCACTATACAGTACCCCTGTTTGGATGGCGATTTCTATGTGATTCGTGCATGCGCCGAGATTGGCCTCTCCACTTGTGATACTAACAGGACCTTCCATTGAAGATAGCACGGTTGCAGGTTTAGCGCTTTGATATTATTATAAACGGCACATGATGAATTATCAGGATGATGTGAGGTTAGGTATTTAAACCGCTAGTGCCCCCTGCCCTGACACGCCTCCGGAAGAAGCAGTGCGAAACGTGCGTCGGGGCAGAAGGGACGCCCTGGGATTTCCCTCCAGCTGACATTAAGTTAATTACCAGTTTTTCATCCACCCGGTGTTTGCGGCTAGTACCGTTTTTTGTGATACATTTAGGGAGACGGTGCTTGATATTATTTTAGCAATATATGTCTGGTCTGACAATTTGCATATTTAATATATATGGCTTTGGTAGGGGTTATTTATCCCCTTTTGCATGTATTCTTTAAATTTAATATGGGTGTACCTTAATTGTCTAAGACATTGGCTGTTATGGGTGTTTTCCTATGGAGCTTTGCAGCCCCGTTTTTAATGGTGTGATACCTTTCTATGTAATTATGTGTCATTTGTATTTTATGTCAATAAAGATGTGTTTTATTAATTTATACCATTGTGTGGGACTAAAAGAAATTCTTTCTTATATTGTGGTCACCACAAAACTGATTATTAATGTTTGTAAAAGACATATAGCCATCGGTCATTCAAAATCAACCAGTTCTCCCAAATATCCCAATATACATCCCAATATACTTGGATTCGCACACCAAATAGCCTTTTTATTAAAGATAATGTGTTTTTCCAGTAGGTACCGAATCTACTGCACTCCCAAAACATAACTTGCAGTCGCAGGTTGAAACCTTACCCTCCTATATCAGAGACAGTATGGACATCCTGAGGTATTTGGATGGACTAAATTTAGAATCCGACATGCTCCTTTTTACAGCAGATGTTGAGTCACTTTATACCTGCATATGTCACGAGGATGGTTTGAAGGCAGCATCATTTTTTCTTGAATCGAGCGATCTGGATCCTGTTACAAGGGGCTTTGTGTTGGAGTTGTTGCGGTTTACTTTGTCACGCAACTTTTTTACATTCAAGAATCATTTATTTTTACAGAGACATGGTTCTGCAATGGGAGCAGCATGTGTACCATCTTATGCAAACTTATTTCTGGGATATTGAGAGAGTACCGTAATCCCAGATGACGTACATGCACTTCCAAGATCTTTGCATAGTTTCATTATATTGATGATATTCTTTTTATTTGGCAGGGCTTTGCCATTGATTTACAGACCTTCATGTCCACATTGAACAGCAACGACTCCAACATTAGGCTTACATATACTTACCATCACCAAGAGTCCTCATTCCTTGATATCATATTACAGGTTCAGACTGATGGTTCAATCCATACTGATTTGTACAGGAAAGAGACCTCAATAAATGCATTACTTCAAATCTCATCTGCACATGTAGGCTCGACGATTAGAGCTGTCCTGGTAGGTCAGTATCTCTGTATGAGGAAAATCTGTACATCAGATGAATCTTTTGAATAGTGAGCTATAGACCTTGGGGAGTGAGTTTTGCAGCACTGGTACAGCAAGAGGAGCATTAGAAAGGGATGCAGTAGAACAAAAATACTTTGAGAAATGCCTTACTGTCTTCTAATCAGAACAAAATATCGACACAGCGATACGATTCTTTTCGACACATAACCATCAATAGGACACTGGGCAAACAATTCTCATATAGGCTTGTGCTGAGGACTGAGCCTACATTATCAGAGAGGAACCCCAACTCTGGTTGTTTTTTAGGCCAACGGAAGAGGCTGACAAGAAGAAGAAGACCCGTTGAGGGGCCTGATGCTCTCAGAAATATGGACTTCACACGGGTGACATGCTCCCAGGTACTAATTCCATAGTAGTCAATATTTCATCCAAATCTCTGGGGATAGCAGAATACCGTGTTTTACAAAAAGGCTTATCTTTTTGTCCTAGCTATAAGTGTGACACTTTTAATCTAGAGATGGACCTCCAAAGATTTTACAGGCATTTGGGACTTAGATAACACTTTAATTACACTTATACCAACGTGAGAACTAATCAACCTGCGAGGACAGTACATCCAAAATGTTTATTAGCAGTAAGTCTGGGTTTACACAAGAAGGGTGCATACAGACCCCCATTAGGCTCACATGCAGTGGAGACTTTCATTAAATTTGTAGATGACTCCTTTCAGAGTTTGAGAAATGACATAGATAGGGGAATATTGCACTACCCCTCTAGCCTTATACCCTTGATCGGCAGGTGCTTAGATCCCTTCGGGAAGATAAGGAACTTATAATCAAGCCAGCAGAAAAGGGTGGGCCCATAATCATGAGGAATAAATCCATGTACATACAGGAGGCTCATCGTCAGTTGTTCGACACTACAATTTATATGAGACTACCTAGGGATCCCACTAGTCAAATTCAAGCTCTAACAAAAAGCACATTGGAGAAATTTACCACAATAGGGGTATTGGATATGAAAAGTTGTGATTTCCTCACCAAAAACACCTAAACACACCAGTTTTTTATATACTCCCCAAAATACATAAGAATTTGCAACATCTATCTGGGAGACCGATAGTAGCATTAACTGAGTCTGTCTTATCTCCCATCTCCATATATTTAGAGAGGATTCTTAGGGTACCGTTAAACATAGCGATGCACCAGCGATCGCGCCAACGATATGGATCGCTGGTGCATCGCTAAGTGGTCGCTAGTGAGCTGCCATACAGGCAGATCTCACCAGCGACATCACAGGGGTCGGGGGTCGCTACTTACCTGTCAGACGTGGCGATCCTGACGTCCTCCCGCCCGCGTCCACGCGTCGCTCATCGGCGCCACAGGAAGCCCAGCAGGAAGCTGACAACGAGAAATGATCCAGAATGTTCTCGCGCGACCAGCGATAACCAGCGGGGGAGCCGGTCGCAGGTTAGTATCACATGTAGTGATATTGCTAGCAAAATCGCTGCTACATCACAAAATCGGTGACTTTACAGCGATATTGCTAGCGATATCGCTATGTGTAGCTGGGGCTTAACACCACTTATCAAGCAAACCACCACCTCCTTCCTCCTAGACACAGGAGCTTTTCTTGCCATTATCAAAAATCTTGGCCCTATACCTGAAGATACTTACCTTGTATCCTTTGATGTCAAGGATTTGTATACATCCATACCCCATGAACACAACAAACAATCTGTGCGCTGTCTTATGTCCATTTCGCAGATGGACCCCGATCAGATTGACCTTTGCTGTGACCTTCTCTCAGTAGTCCTCAGAAGGAATTATTTCCTTTTTGAGGACACCTATTACCTACAAATGAGAGGCATAGCAAAGGGCTCCAACATTGCACCCCCTTATGCTAATTGTTACATGGCTGATTATGAAGAAAGCCTGATTTACACCAGTGACCTCTTTTGCTCCAATGCCATGGTGTGGAAGAGATACTTTGATGACATATTTTGCGTTTGGAGGGCCACACTTGAATCTCTTGAAAGCTTTTTTCTTTTCCTCAGAACATCCTGGCCAGGGTTAGATTTCACAATGACACATCATACATACCAGGTCAGCTTCCTGGACACTTTGGTTATTAAGGATAACTCGGGCTTTTTGACAACTGACATACTCCAAGCCAACTGACTGCAACAGTCTGTTACTTTATCAAAGTTATCACCCAACCAAAATGAAAAACTCCATACCCAGGTCTAAGTTGCAAAGAATCAACATAATTGTCTCCAATCCATTCTGACATAAACAAAGAATGGAGGAAATGAGATCAATATTCATGGAAAGGGGTTATCCCTCTCATCTCCTGAACACATCAGAAACACCAACCAGTTCCTCAGGAAATAGAATTGTGAACTGTATTCCATTTGTACACAGTTATCATCCATCGACCTATATCATCAACAGAACCATAAGAAAACATTGGCACATTTTACGGACTATCCATCCTAACACTGAGGAAGTTAAGGAACCCTTTCTTCCCTGCTTAAAAAGAGCACGCAATTTGCGTGATACATTGGTCAGGGTTGATGTAGGTCCCCAACGACCACCTTTAACACAACGTTTTGTACAGAATCCTAAGATGGGCAAGTGTCCCTGCTTAAATTGTAACCAATGCAATAATGTTCAAAAAGTTGATACTATTTCCACCCATATGCAGGCAAAAATGCAGAATCAGTGTTTTTTTTCACATGCGACTCGTTTTTTGTAGTCTATCTGATTAAATGTCCATGTGGATGTTTATCTGTTGGTGAGACCACTCAGCCCATCAAAGACAAAATATAAAAGCACAAGTTAATCATTAGATGCAGTAATCTTTTATTACTAGTGTTGAGCATTCCGATACCGCAAATATCGGGTATCGGCCGATATTCGCGGTATCGGATTTCCGATACTGAGTTCCGATACTTTTTGCATATCGAATACCGGAATCGGAAGTTCCCATAAAGCTATGAGCCAGTTTGATTTGATTCAGCCAATGAGGAATCCTCAGAAGTGTGGGCACATCCTGTTAGGCATATAGGCATGTTAACTAATGGTATGGCTGTGATTGGCTGCTGAAATGATGTCATGATGCACTATAAAAGCCGCCGCCGCCATTTAGGGTTCACTCTGCTGTGAATTCAGTTAGGGACAGGCTGCTGTTCAAGACTCTGAGGGACAGTTAGAGATAGCGATTTGCTATATAATATTTTGCTTTACCCACGCTACATTATCAGTCACTATAGCTTTCTTTTGCCTTGCAGCGCTGTTCTCAGCTGTCTGCAAGGTCTGTGTGAGTGCAGCTCACGCTGTAGTGTGTCCTGCAGCCACCTCTGGTTGTAGGCCACTCAGCGTGTGTCACTGCCTCATACATATTTTTGTTTTATTGCTGCTCATTTTTCATTAATTCTCCTATTAGTGTGCATCCATCCGTATCCATCTACATTGGTTGCAAACACTATAGGAGTAGACAGCGGAGCCTTTCTGCAGCCTTTCAGTGCTAGCGCCCAGTTCTCTGCACTGTTTAAGGCTGTCTGCGAGGTCTCTGTGTGTGAGTGCAGCTCACGTTGTAGTGTGTTCTGCAGCCACCTCTGGTTGTAGTCCGCTCAGCGTGCGTCACTGACTCATACATAGTCCTTTTTTGTTTTATTGCAGCTCATTTTTCCATATAAAATTAGTGTTTCTTAGACCTGTTAGCAGCTGCTCAGGAATAAGCACACTAAGCCCCCCCTTTGTACTTTTCTGCCTATCTTTACCAGTCTACCAAGATGAAGAAGGCAGGGAGTAAGGCACGTGGTCGTGGGTGTGGAGTTTCAGCAGGGAGAGGACGTGGGGATTCTGTGCCTGCTGCGGGCACCAGTGACTCAGCATCCCCCAGTTTTACCAGGCAAGTCCTTTATGCGCAGCTTTGTAGGACCTCGCCGTACCCCACTGCTGCGGGACGAATAAATTGAAGCCGTTGTCAAATGGATGCCAGCTAACGCATTGACTTCAATTACTTCCACATCCTCTCAGGGCCAGAGCACTGAAGAGCAACCATCTGTCTCTTCACCACCTGCCAAATTGCCCAGGCAGTCAGAGAGCCCTGGACAGGAGCCATCTCTACTTCTGTTCTCTGAATCTGTTGGCTTGGAAACAGGGGGCCAGCCAAGCAGCATTCTAGAATGTGAAGAAGAGGGAGTATGCAGTGATGCGCAACTGCTTTGTCCCTCAGAATCTGAAGAGGTGGGTGGGTCAGTGCCTATGGTCAGCACACCTCAGTATGCATCAGATAATGAGACTCAGGTGCCACTTTCTGGTGTGTACTGTGCTGGCGAGACTACCCAGGAGAAGCAGGTGTTTGAAGAGGGGAGTGTAGATGCTGAGGTCCTTGACCCATCATGGCGTGAGGAACAGGAAGGTGGTGGGAGCAGCTCTGAGGAAGAGATTCCCCGAACGGCCAAAACAGGAGGGAGAGGGAGGAGGCAGACTTGGTTGCCTGTAGCCTCCACTTCGGCACCCGTTAGGAGCATTCCTCTTCCAAAACCCAAAACGGGTGCTCCCAGGACTTGCAGTGCGTGGTCCTTTTTTTGACACAGTTGCAGATGACATTTGCTTTGTCAAATGCAAGCTGTGTAATCAGAAAGTCAAAGAGGTAAAAGTGTCAGCAACCTCAATACCACAAATATGTGGAAACATGTGCGGACCAAGCACGTGGAGGAGTTACAAAGACACACTGAAGACGTAGGCCAACCTACAGCACCACCTACCACCTCTTCAGCTCGTGTTGTAGGCTCTTCCTCCAGCTCACATACAGCTGGTTTGACTTCCTCACAGGATCGCCATGGAAGAACCTCTGGCACTGTTGTCCAGAGACCCAGTGACATTCCACCCACAGCACCACATTCCCTGTCATCCTCACACTCCCAGGCCACTCTATAGCCATCGGTAGCACAGGCATGGGAGAAAAGGCGGCCATACTTGGCAAACCATCCCCGAACACAGGCTCTGAATGCTGGCATTGCCAAACTGCTAGCCCTTGAAATGCTCTCATTCAGGCTGGAGGAGACTGACACCTTCCATAACTTCATGGCATTGGCAGTCCCACAATACACCATGCCCAGCCGCTTTTATTTCAGCAGGCAAGCCGTCCCTGCCCTGCAAAAGCATGTGGAGGGAAAAATTAAACATGCGCTACTAAACGCCACCTGACCACCGATGCGTGGACCAGTAACCATGGACAGGGACGACACCTTTCCCTCACTGCCCATTGGGTCAATGTTGTGGAGCCGGGTACAGATCTGGAGAGTGGCGCTGTACGTGTTCTGCCAACTCCAAGGATTGCAGGAATCCAGTCTGTACACATTGACTCCTCCTCATACTCCAGTTCCTCTGAATCAGTGCTGCAGGAGCCTGTTACGACCGATATGAGCACAGCCGTGGCCAAACGTCAACAGGCCGTAGTGAAATTAATTTCTTTGGGGAATCGAAGCCACACAGCGCAGGAGCTCTGGAATGCCATCAAGCAGGACAGCGACGTGTGGTTTGTGCCTGCAAATCTCCAGCCAGGCTTGGTAGTGTGTGACAATGGCCGAAATCTGGTGGCAGCTCTTGGCCTAGGTAACCTCACTCACATCCCATGTCTGGCATATGTGCTCAACTTGGTTGTGCAGAGCATTCTGAGGGACTATCCGGATCTTGATGCACTGCTGCACAAGGTCCGCATAGAGTGTGCTCACTTGCGGCGTTCCAGCATGGCAAGATCGCGCATTGCAGCTCTGCAGCGCCGATTCCGCCTTCCGGAACATCGCATCATATGTGACCTACCCACCAGGTGGAATTCAACGTTACATATGTTGGAGTGGTTGTGTGAGCAGCAGGCAGCAGTAATGGAGTACCAGCTGCATCAGGCGCAAACAAGTCGCACTGTGCGCTGGTCACACTTCAGCACCACTGAGTGGGCCTCTATGAAGGACATCTGCCACGTTTTGCATGCCTTCGATGATTCCACGCGGATGGCGAGTGCAGATGATGCACTAGTCAGCATGACTGTCCCCCTTATCTGCCTGCTTCAAAAAACACTGCAAGCACTAAGGGAGGAGGTTTTGGAAGAGGTGGAGGATGAGGAGTCACAAATGCCATCTGTTTCTGGACAGTCTGCGCAACGTGGTTCCTCACAAAGGCCTAGGCAGGGGACACTTTGTGAGGAGGATGAGGATGAGTTAATGGAGGAGGAAGACATCTCTCCAGAGGAGGGAGGTACACAATGCTCTAGTAGTCAGTACGTAGAGCGAGGGTGGGGTGATGCAGAGCAGGCAGAGATGACGCCTCAAGCAGGGGACAGCGTTTCTTGGGCAGTTGGGAGTCTGCAGCACATGGTTGATTTCATTCTGCAGTGCCTGAGAAATGACCGCCGCATCGCCCACATTCTCAACACGGCTGATAATTGGGTGTACACCCTCCTAGATTCTCACTACCGGGACAACTTGCAAAACCTCAAAACAACGTTGAACCAGGAGCGTAAAATGCGGGAGTACCAAGACACACTGGTGCATTCCATCATGTTCTCCATTCCACCCGAAAGCAGTGCTGCTAGTGCTTTACAAAGCAGCTCTATGTGTCGAGGCAGTGGAGGAAGCTCTGCACAAAGAGGGAGCAGAGGCAGTGCCTCAGCACAAGGCAAGACCAGTATGGCCCAAATGTGGCAAAGTTTTGTGTGTCCGCCACAATTGTCTACACCATCACAGACGGCTCCAGTCAGCAGGAGGCAACGTTTCCGTCAGATGGTGACAGACTACATGTCTTGCCCTGTCAGTGTACTCCCAGATGGCTCTTCCCCCTTCAAGTTTTGGGTCTCTAAGCTGGATACATGGCCAGAGCTTAGCCAGTATGCATTGGAGGTGCTGGCTTGCCCTGCTGCCAGTGTATTATTGGAACACGTCTTTAGTGCCGCAGGTGGTGTACTAACAGACTGTCGCACGCGACTATCTTCCGATAACGTCGACCGACTTAGTTTTCTGAAAATGAACAAGGCCTGGATCTCTCCAGAATTTGCCAGTCCTCTTCCCGACTAAATATTTGGTTGGCAACTGTATCCAGGTCTCCTGTTGTGTTCATGTTTCTACCACCTGAACTATAATCTCTGGGCTTCAACACAGCCAGTTGTTGCTCAGATGTGTCGTCTGCACAGAGAAAAACACACTAGCTCCTGTGTTAGTGGGGTTCAGTAACACTAGCTGCTCCCCTGCTGTGTGGACAGCAAAGTCTCCTGCTCCATCCACATTCAAACTCCTACTGATTTTTAACAGTGCTCCACTTAGGCCTCTGGCTCCACTGTCTCTAGTATTTCCCCTGGCCTCCAACCCCGCCTGTTACAGCTCTGAAGTGGCGTCTGCACAATCCACACTTGTTCCTGTGTTACTTGGGTTCAGTCACGTCAGTTGATCCCCTGATGTGTGTCCGGCAAGGTCTCCTGCTCTGACACATTCCCATTACTAGTATTGTAAATGAGGACAGAGCAGGAGACCTTGCCGGACACACATCAGGTGCCTCCTTCTCGGTGTCCGAGTTCCAGCATCGTCTGCTGGTTCTTGGTAGTGCTTTAAAGCACAGGTACCTCCTGCTTAGAAACCGTGTTCCAGCACCGTCAGCTGGTCCACATTTATGCCATTGGCTCTTGTTTCTTCTGCTACCCATCCGGGTTCCAGCACCATCAGCTGGTTCTCGGCAGTGTCTTTGGCACGGGTACTCCCTCCTGCCCATCTGGGTTCCAGCACTGTCAGCTGTTTCTCGGCAAAGCCTTTGGCCGAGGTGCCTCCTTCTCGGTGTCCGAGCTCCAGCAATGTCTGCTGGTTCTTGGTTGTGCTTTTTAGCACAGGTACCTCCTGCATAGAAACCGTGTTCCAGCACCGTCAGCTGGTCCACAGTTGTGCCATTGGCTCTTGTTTCTTCTGCTACCCATCCGGGTTCCAGCACCGTCACCTGGTTCTCGGCAGTGTCTTTGGCACGGGTACTCCCTCCTGCCCAGCCGGGTTCCAGCACCGTCAGCTGTTTCTCAGCAGAGCCTTTGGCCGAGGTGCCTCCTTCTCGGTGTCCGAGTTTCAGCAGCGTCTGCTGGTTCTTGGTAGTGCTTTAAAGCACAGGTACCTCCTGCTTAGAAACCGTGTTCCAGCACCGTCAGCTGGTCCACAGTTGTGCCATTGGCTCTTGTTTCTTCTGCTACCCATCCGGGTTCCAGTACCGTCACCTGGTTCTCGGCAGTGTCTTTGGCCGAGATTCCTCCTTCTCGGTGTCCGAGTTTCAGCAACGTCTGCTGGTTCTTGGTAGTGCTTTAAAGCACAGGTACCTCCTGCTTAGAAACCGTGTTCCAGCACCATCAGCTGGTCCACAGTTGTGCCATTGGCTCTTGTTTCTTCTGCTACCCATCCGGGTTCCAGCACCGTCACCTGGTTCTCTGCAGTGTCTTTGGCACGGGTACTCCCTCCTTCCCGGCGGGTTCGAGCACCGTCAGCTGTTTCTCGGCAGAGCTTTTGGCTGAGGTGTCTCCTTCTCGGTGTCCGAGTTCCAGCAACGTCTGCTGGTTCTTGGTAGTGCTTTAAAGCACAGGTACCTTCTGCTTAGAAACCGTGTTCCACACCGTCAGCTGGTCCACAGTTGTGCCATTGGCTCTTGTTTCTTCTGCTACCCATCCGGGTTCCAGCACCGTCAGCTGGTTCTTGGCAGTGTCTTTGGCACGGGTACTCCCTCCTGCCCAGCCGGGTTCCAGCACGCCTGCTGTTTCTGCGTAGTGTCAATGTCGCTTTGCCACCAATATGTTGTCCTGTCTTGTTGCGGTCGGGTTAGC
Organism: Dendrobates tinctorius; assembly: GCF_039654945.1. Taxonomy (NCBI): domain Eukaryota; kingdom Metazoa; phylum Chordata; class Amphibia; order Anura; family Dendrobatidae; genus Dendrobates; species Dendrobates tinctorius. The sequence continues at coordinate 61,358,936 of NW_027361684.1, forward strand.
TGAGTCTTTGTTGCCTGCAGTTTCGGTGATTCCTATGTGGGCTGCGGGTTCTGGTACTAAAGGCTGGCTCCATAGTGCCAATAGGACAAGCGCCCCCTGTTGGACTGTGAGATTCGGTAACTGCTTCCTGCTCGCGGCCTTGCAACTTTGTTGATTATGGGTACCTTCTGCTACCCATCCGGGTTCCAGCACCGTCAGCTGGTTCTCGGCAGAGCCTTGGGCCTAGGTGCCTCCTTCTCGGTATCCAAGTTCCAGCAACGTCTGCTGGTCCTTGGTAGTGCTTTGTCGCACAGGTACCTCCTGCTTAGTAACCGTGTTCCAGCACCGTCAGCTGGTCCATGGTTGTCCCATTGTCTCTTCTTCCTTCTGCTACCCCTCCGGGTTCCCGCACCGTCAGGTGGTCCTCGCTAGTTTCATTTGCTCTTGCAGCTTCTGCTACCCATCCGGGTTCCAGCACCGTCAGCTGGTTCTCGGCAGAGCCTTGGGCCTAGGTGCCTCCTTCTCGGTATCCAAGTTCCAGCAACGTCTGCTGGTCCTTGGTAGTGCTTTGTCGCACAGGTACCTCCTGCTTAGTAACCGTGTTCCAGCACCGTCAGCTGGTCCACATTTGTGCCATTGGCTCTTGTTCCTTCTGTTGCCCCTCCGGGTTCCAGCACCGTCAGCTGGTCCTCGCTAGTTCCATTTGCTTTTGTTCCTTCTGCTACCCATCCGGGTTCCTGTACCATCAGCTGGTTCTCGGCAGTTCCTCAGCCTTCTTGTACCTTCTGCTACTTTTCCAAGTTCAAGCTTGTGGAAATGGTTTTTGGTTCTCACTATGGATCTCCCTGACAATGACCCTGAAGACGACGACCCTGAAGACCACACAGAAGAATACCTAAAAGATGACCCTGAAGAAGAAGACCAAGAGGACAAAGAACATGAAGACAACCACCAAGATGCAGAACAACAAGAGACAGAAGAACAAGAAGCATAAAAACCAAAAGCAGAAGAACATTAAGCATAAGACTAAAAATCTGAGCAAATGATATTATCTAATTTATAAGCAGAAGAAGAATAAGCAGTGTATGGGGGTGAGTCTGTTCCTCCTCGTGGTGCCCATGGAAAAGGCCTGCTGCTGCAGGCCAAACTGAACGTGGACAAATCCTGTTGTAAATCTTTTGTGACAGGCTGAACGGAAGGTGTAATCTTCAAACTTTTATAGATTACAACTACAGGAATGCCTGACACAAATAAGAATATGATGAAGAAGAATAGGAAGAAGATGAAGAAGTAGAATATGAAGAAGAATAATAGTTGAATAAGAAGAATATGAAGAATGTAAAAAAAAAATAGGAAGAAGGTGAAGAAGGAGACGAAGAAGATGAATAAGTTGAAGAAGTTAATGAAAAAGATGCTGCTGAGGATGATGAAGGAGAAAGTGTGGGAGAAGTAAAAAAGAATGTGAAGAGCATGGAACTAGTGAAACATACATATCTGACAAAATATTAAAGACTTTCACATAGTCAATATCTTTGTAACTACGAACGTCTTTAAAAAAAAAATTACTGCTATTCCATTTGATTGGGCTAAACCTCTATGGCTTTAATGTCTCCTACACCTCCCACAATACATTCTACATTATTATTAGTTGTTTTTCTTCATGTAGAATTAACCTGCAGGGAAAAAAAGGTTTTTTTTTAATTCCGATATTTCTGTTCCATTGACTTGAATGGGACTTCCGGGATCGGAATCGGCGATACCCGATACTTTTTTTAAGATCAGCCGATCCATTCCGATCCGATATTTTTCAGTATCGAGTGGTATAGCTCAATACTAATTATAACTGTTATTTATAATTCACTAAGTATATATACACTCACTGGCCACTTTATTAGGTACACCTGTCCAACTGTGTGTTAAGACTTAATTTCTAATCAGCCAATCACATGGCGGCAACTCAGTGCATTTAGGCATGTAGACATGGTCAAGACAATCTCCTGCAGTTCAAACCGAGCATCAGTATGGGGAAGAAAGGTGATTTGAGTGCCTTTGAACGTGGCATGATTGTTGGTGCCAGAAGGGCTGGTCTGAGTATTTCAGAAACTGCTGATCTACTGGGATTTTCACGCACAACCATCTCTAGGGTTTACAGAGAATGGTCCGAAAAAGAAAAAAAATCCAGTGAGCGGCAGTTCTGTGGCCGGAAATGCCTTGTTGATGCCAGAGGTCAGAGGAGAATGGGCAGACTGGTTCGAGCTGATAGAAAGGCAACAGTGACTCAAATTGCCACCCGTTACAACCAAGGTAGGCAGAAGAGCATCTCTGAACGCACAGTGCGTCGAACTTTGAGGCAGATGGGCTACAGCAGCAGAAGACCACACCGGGTACCACTCCTCTCAGCTAAGAACAGGAAACTGAGGCTACAATTTGCACAAGCTCATCGAAATTGGACAGTAGAAGATTGGAAAAACGTTGCCTGGTCTGATGAGTCTCGATTTCTGCTGCGACATTCGGATGGTAGGGTCAGAATTTGGCGTAAACAACATGAAAGCATGGATCCATCCTGCCTTGTATCAACGGTTCAGGCTGGTGGTGGTGGTGTCATGGTGTGGGGAATTTTTTCTTGGCACTCTTTGGGCCCCTTGGTACCAATTGAGCATCGTTGCAACGCCACAGCCTACCTGAGTATTGTTGCTGACCATGTCCATCCCTTTATGACCACAATGTACCCAACATCTGATGGCTACTTTCAGCAGGATAATGCGCCATGTCATAAAGCTCGAATCATCTCAGATTGGTTTCTTGAACATGACAATGAGTTCACTGTACTCAAATGGCCTCCTCAGTCACCAGATCTCAATCCAATAGAGCATCTTTGGGATGTGGTGGAACGGGAGATTCGCATCAGGGATGTGCAGCCGACAAATCTACGCCAACTGTGTGATGCCATCATGTCAATATGGTCCAAAATCTCTGAGGAATGCTTCCAGCACCTTGTTGAATCTCTGCCACGAAGAATTGAGGCAGTTCTGAAGGCAAAAGGGGGTCCAACCCGTTACTAGCATGGTGTACCTAATAAAGTGGCCAGTGAGTGTATATTGTGAGGTAGCGCTGTCATTCAGTAGGGGATACTCGCTTAGCAGCCACAAAAACCAGATCCGGCACGGGTTTTCCATAAAATCATAACAGTCCATGCGGTTTATTAGGCATCATAAACCATGACCAGCAACATAAAGATCATATGAACGGCATAGAGTCCATGACAGAGCTTCACTCTGTTAGCAATGTCCAAAACACAGGCTTTTCAGCCTCACAGTTATATCTCACCCCGTCAGGGTTCTCTCGTGGCTGCTTCTCCATACTGCAGACATTCATTCCCTCCAGGGAACTCTCAGGCACTTGCAGCCATTAAACACAGCATCCACATGCTGTCAGGAAGGTAGCCACACGAGACCTTCGAAACGGACCAATCAGGTCCCTGCATTCACCCATGTGACCTACCCTGGCCACTTTATATGGTCCATAGCCACGCCCACCGGGTCACATGACTATGACCTCATCACAGGTCCTCCACATGCACATATATACTTTACAATAGCGATATTAAACACACCCCCTGGGTGGGTTTGTATGGAACTAGTCCCTGACACACTGAACCAGCACCTCAGCAGTATCACTGCTGAATAACACACACATAAATCTCCATCTCAAGGCCACCCACCTTGAGATACATAACGGTCATTCAGTATCTTGCCATTCATCCACTGTCCTGGGACATCCATACAGCGCCCCGTAGTGGACACATTGGTCACTACACCACAATATATATACATAGAGATTATATATATGCACACTCTATTATATAGAATAATTACAAACAGGGCGAGCAATTTAAAATGTTTATTTCTGTTAATATTGATGATTATGGCTTACAACCATGAAAACCCGAAAGTCATTATCTCAGTAAATTAGAATACTTTATAACACCAGCTTGAAAAATGATTTTCAAATCCGAAATGTTGGCCTACTGAAATGTATATTCTGTAAATGCACTCAATACTTGGTTGGGTTCATTTTGCATCAATTACTGCATCAATGTGGCATGGCATGGAGGCGATCAGCCTGTGGCACTGCTGAGGTGTTAGGGAAGCCCAGGTTGCTTGGATAGCAGCCTTCAGCTCATTTGCATTGATGTCTCATTTTCCTCTTGACAATACCTAAGGTCAGGCGAGTTTTCTGGGCAATCACGTACAGTGATACTGTTGTATTTAAACCAGGCAATGTGGATAGGCGCCAAGTCATTCTGGAGAATGAAATTTTCATCTCCAAAAAGCTTGTCAGCAGAGGGAAGCATGAAGTGTGCTAAAATTTCTGAAAGACGGCTGCGCTAACGTTTGGTCTTGTTAAAACATAGTGGACCTACACCAGCAGATGACATGGCTCCCCAAACCATCACTGATTGCGGAAACTTCACAGTAGACCTCAAACAGCTTGGGCTGTGTGCTTATCCACTCTTCCTCCAGACTCTGAGACCTTGATTTCCAAATGAAATGCAAAATTTACTTTCATCTGAAAACAACACCTTGGACCACTGAGCAACAGTCCAGATCTTTTTCTCCTTGGCCCAGGCAAGACGCTTCTGGCATTGTCTATTGGTCATGAGTGGCTTGACACAAGGAATGTGACACTTGTAGCCCATGTCATGGATACGTCTGTGTGTGGTGACTCTTGAAGCAATGACTCCAGCAGTAGTCAACTCCTTGTGACTCTCCTCCAAATTTTTGAATGGCCTTTTCTTACCAATCCTTTCAAGGTTGTTGTTGTCCTGGTTGCTTGTGCACCTTTTTCTACCACATTTTTTCCTTCCAATTAAGTTTCCATTAATGTGCTTGGATACAGCACTCTGAACAACCAACTTCTTTAGCTATGAACTTTTGTGGCTTACCCTCCCTGTGGAGCGTGTCAATGACTGCCTTCAGGACATCTGCAAAGTGAGCAGTCTTCCCCATGATTGTGGAACCTACTGACTGAAACAGACTAAGGGACCTTTTTAAATGATTAGGAAGAAACACCTACATATATATATATATATATGCAGTATATACACATATATATGTGTATATATATATATATATATATATATTCACACATATATAATTGCCAGTTGGGACTTCTGGCCGCTGTCCCCGAATCCCATAAGGCACCGCAGCAGCGTCACTTGCGCAGGCGCAGTTCGTGGCCGCCAGGTCACGAACTGCACCTGCGCAAGTGACATACACGTCTCCGCTATTCCCACATAGGCGGAGTAACAGCCGCGTCATTAATACGCATGCGTGGGAATAGCAGTGACATCTATATCACTTGCGCAGGTTGCAGTTCCTGTCAGCAAGGCCACGAACTGCACCTGCCAAGTGACATTCACATCACCACTATTCCCACGCAGGCGCAGTAACAGCCACAGCTGCGTGCTCTACCCACACATGCGCAGTAGCGACGCGGCTGTTACTGTGCCTGCGTGGGGAATAGCCGTGACTTCTTAATGTCACAGCACTCCCGATGCGATAGCATCGGGCCTATTTCTAGTATATATATATATATATATATATATATATATATATATATATATATATATATATATATAATTAACTATTACTTTGGAACAATTACTCTGTGGTTGCATTTTCTATTACAGTCACCATTCTGGGTCAGAGTATCTACTAGTATGAATGTGTAATATGAACCAAAATAAGGATTAAAGCCAAGGGCAGGGCACATATATTTCCCAGTAGATACACCTATATAGTGCTAGAAATAGAATAAATGTAGATGAGCCTGCTACCCAAGCAAACGTGAGGACCAAGAGTAAGATATCAGACAGTCGGAAACTGACAAGAACACTAGAAACAAGAAAAATCCCGACCAAAATAATCCGTAATAATAAGTATCCAAAAAAATTATCATTTATATATAAATCAGGTAAGTATTAACAGAGTGAATAAGAAAAATGCAAACGTATAAGAATTGCACATATGTAAAAATTAAAAACAAAGAGTGCTGCATCCAGCACTAATTTAAGTGTAGACATGCATATTTGTATGCAAAATCTCCATTCTGGGTCTCAGAAAACTAAATATCAAAATTTTAAAAAAAACAAATATATATACCAGCAATAGTGTCCGCAAGTGGGCTGAAGAGATAAAGTGCAAAGCAATAACAGGTGCCAATAAATTGCCAATGCCAGCATGTCATGTGAGCAAAAGACCGAGACCAAGGCTAAAGTGCATAAGTATAAATAAATATATTAAGTGGCACAATAATAGAAAAAAGAATCACTTACAAGGATAATATGGTCCAGGTCTCTTGGATGGCGCTCTCCCCAATGCGCATTTCGGCACGCTGCCTTCATGCCTATTATGTGTGTATGTTTCATACTTTTTGTAAACCATTATACATTTCACACAAATTAGACTTACAAGCACCATTTAAAAGGTTATTTGTGGAACCTACATTGTCACTTTGATATAGAACTATTAATAGCTCTAGATTAAAAAAAATCTGTATATGTCTGTCAGAGGAAGCATCAGCCTGTTATTAGAGCTTCAACCAGATTGCTAGTAGTCTCTTGTGGTCATTAGTATATCAGGGAGAGCAATTAAGTTAACTGCAGTGATATAAAATGAAATAATGTGTGAGAAGAAATTCTGATTCTTTATAACAAAGTTATGACACAGACATGAATAAAGCTGATAACAAAAGTATTGTAAAACCTGATTTAAAACAATATTTCAGTATAAGTTACTTTATACACAATAATTTTAAAATTATTCATGACATTTTTTTCTTATTTATCCAGGCTGAGAGATAATTCAGAAGCTTTTTTTATGACACAATCTAAAATTACAAATTATTTATGAATGTAACATTGTTAAGATTAAAAACACAAACCATGGTAATGTACATACTGAAATATTTATGTGCAGAATATGTTATTTGACAGCATTTACTTTGAGCCAGGTTCATGGTAAGCAACAACAAAACTTGTGTGTTACAATATCAGAAAAATATCAATAACAGGTTAAGGTCAAATATATTATGCCTTCTGGTGCCTGCTAGAACAATGCTCCATTGTGCATTTATAAAACTTTATAATATAGACTGCTTGACTTCAACAAATTCCCAAAATGAGAAGTTGTAAGAGTATTGCCTTGGTTTTAGTCATTACAATCATACAAGCTGCTACAATGTCTTTAGGCTGCATTTTGATAGTAAAAATATTAGCCCACAACGGTTGTTGGCGTGCCACAGAAATCAAGAGTAATTTAGACTTTCTTTGATCTCACATAAGCTGACATAAATGTATTATTGATCACTAAAAATAGATGTGTTTCCAACTATACTAAAACCCTGTTTAATAATTAAGATTGGCATTTTTTATGCCAGTCTCAACAACGGGTATTATACTCCAAATCCATTAAGAAAAACTTTATATTGTAATGAATTTTGCTCATCTTACAACTGTGTTACTCTATTCAGGAGCTGGCATACATTGTTGTGAGTTCATTTTCCCCTTCACCATTGAGGTCTGATGAACTCCCTCTTCTGGTGAAGGAAGGTAGTGAGGCTGATTACCAAGCACCTGAGCAGGATGATGATGACTAGGTGACTGGAATTGCTGACTGGATATAAGGCAGCTGACGCCCTTCTGCCTTGCTGGTGATCTCTCTGAGGGATTCTAGGAGACCAGTCTGATTCCTGCTCCTCAAAAGCTAAGTTTTCTGCTCTGCTTTTTGCATTTGTGTTTTGGTTTTGTTTTGCCTTGTTTTTCTGGATTTCTGCCATTCCCTGCTGGGGTGAGCTGAATTCCTTTTTGCTCTGTCTTCAGAAAATACCTGAGTACTGATATAGTCTTTTTGAAGCCTAGCGTCTTCAGGGCTTTTTTCCCTATCAGTCTGTTGGCTCTTGTTTTGATAGGGTTTTGGCGGATTGCAGACAGCAGCTTTTCTATCCTGTCCTATTTAGTTAGCTTGGGCCCCATCATTTGCTCAGCTTATCTTTCTATCTGTGTGAGTGTTTTTTCATCTTGCTTCACCGTCATTATATGTTGGGGGCTGCCTATTGCTTTGGGGTCTGCTCTGGGGCAGTTTAGATTTCCCTTTCTGTCTTTAGGCTATTTAGTTCTCCGGCTGTGATTGAGGGGTCTAGGGCACCATAGGAACCCCCCATGGCTACTGCTAGTTGTTGTTGATAGGTTCAGGGGTCTGCAATCCGATAGCTGCCAACTTCTCTGGTTTTCTGGACTTAGCTAGTATTTCTGTTTTTGCCTCCTACGGTGACTCATTCATAACAATACATACTGTATCTGACAAAATATATGCCACTTTTGAGGTGCAAATATTGGTGTATTTCACAAGAGGGCTTTCACGCCCTGACCTGCATCAGAACCACTACCTTTGGTAGAGCTAGATGAAAAATTCTAAATATCGTAGTATGTTTTGTGCAACTTTCTGTTGTAGAAATATTTTCAATGAGTTTCACACCAGAAAACAGGTGACAAAGCCTTGATGAATCAGGATACAAAAGTTCCAAAAAGATGTATACCGTAAATAAAAAAGAGAAAAGCACTCTTTGTGTGTGTCAATTAGGTTAAGAAATGCATGGCATAAAGGATGGAAGTGCTGACCTGGAATTGTTGGGCACACCATGCAAAACAGTGCAGGAAACTGAGCTCTCCCTGAGCTATAGCTTCACCAGCCATAGGCTGAAAATGTTGGTCACAAGAAGCTGAGGAAATGAAAACCAAGGATACAATGAGCGGTATCATCCAGGTACTGAACAGGAAGATCACATCGACAAGCCATCTACAGGTCGTGACCTATGAGCAGTTGAGGGGTTGTGCCTTGCGGACAAGTTTCGCACCCATTTATGCCAATCTGTTCATGGGGTATTTTGAGTCCCTATTCATTAGGCAGTCCTTCCTGCCAATGGGCCACATCTTATTCTTCAATGGATTTATAGATTATTTATTTTTAGTTTGGACAGGGACACGAGATGAAGCCCAAATATCTATGGACAATTTGATCAAAAACCCATGGTCCTTGGGGTTTACTTTCACTTATTCTCATACTTGTATAGAAATAAATCTGGTTATTTCCAAAAACAAGTCAGAAAGGATCTACACAGCTACAGACTTGAAGAAAAATGATGTAATTAGTTATTTGGATTTTTTGAGTAGCCACTTACCAAAATGGATTAGGAAATTGTTGTACAGCCATTATTGGAGGATTTGAAGAAATTGCACAAATGATAGTGATTTTCTTCAGGAGTCACGGGTAGTGTTGAGCGATACCGTCCCATATCGTGAAATATCGGATCGGATTGGATCGGACCGATACCCAAAAAGGTATCGGGTATCGCCGATTCCGATACCGGAAACCCATGCAAGTCAATGGGGCACAAATATTGGAATGAAAATAAACCCTTTCTTTACTTGCACATCCAGTTCGGGAGGGAGGAAAAGTGTGGGCGGTGCGTGGGCAGACACTGTGCGTGTCTGTGTGTGAGGGCGGGGTCTGTACTGGCCTCTCGAGGGTCTGTGCGGGCCTGCCGGGGGTCTGTGCGGGCCTGCCGAGGGTCTATGCGGGCTGCCGGGGGTCTGTGCAGGCCTGCTGGGGGTCTGTGCGGGCTGCTGGGGGTCTGTGTGGGCCTGCCGGGAGTCTGTGCTGGCTACCAGGGGCCTGTGCGGGCCTGCCGGGGGTCTGTACGGGCCTGCCGGGGGTCTGTGCGGGCTGCCGGGGGTCTGTGCGGGCCTGCCGGGGGTTGTGTGTGTGTGCAGGCATCATCAGAAAGAAAGTATATATGTAGTATGTATGTATGTCGTATGAATGTAGTACATATGAAGTATGTATGTAGTATGTAGGATGCATGTATGTTGTATATATGTAGTATGCATGTAGTATGTATGTTTTTGTTTTTTTTTTACATTCAACACATTAGCCGGATGATGGGACTACTACTGTCCCATCATTGGCTAATGTGTCAATCACTGTCATTGTAGCAGGCATAGCCCAATGGGACTTGTAGTCCCATCGGACGATGCCTGCACACACACACAACCCCCGGAAGGCCCGCACAGACCCCCGGCAGCCCCATACAGACCCCAGGCAGGCCCACACAGACCCCCGGCAGCCCGCACAGACCCCTGGCAGGCCCCCACAGACCCCCGGCAGGCCCGTACAGACCCCCGGCAGCAAGCACAGACCCCCGGCAGGCCCGCACAGACCCTCGGCAGCCCGCACAGACCCTCGTCAGACCCATACAGACCCCCGGCAGGCCCGCACAGACCCCCAGCAGCCCGCACAGACCCCCGGCAGGCCCATACAGACCCCCGGCAGGCCCGCACAGACCGCGCATCATGATGACATCATTTCAGCAGCCAATCACAGCCATGCCATTAGTTAACATGACTAACACAACTGGCTCTGTTGTGAATTCATTTTTCCCTTCACCAGTGAGGTCTGATGAACTCCCTCTTCTGGCGAAGGAAGGTAGTGAGGCTGATTACCAAACAGCTTAGCAGGTAGATGATGACTGGATCACAGGAACTGATGACTGGATATAAGGCAGCCGACGCCATGCTGCCTTGCCGGTGATTTTCCTGCTGGATTCTTGGAGACCAGTCTGATTTCTGCTTCTCAAAGCTAAGTTTTGCTCTGCCTTTTGTACACTTTAGTTCTGGTCTTGTTTGCTTTGTTTTTTTGGAGTTTAGCCATCCCCGGCCGGGGGTGAGCTGAATTCCATTTTTGTCTCTGATCTGTTGATCTCTGGCTCTGTCTTCAGAATATACCTGAGTGCTGATATAGTCTTTTGAAGCTTAGCGACTTCAGGGACTGTTTCTCCTATCAGTCTGTTGGTACATTTTTGGATAGGGTTTTTGCGGATTGCAGACAGAAGCTTTTCTATCCTGTCCTATTTAGTTAGCTTGGGCCCCATCATTTGCTCAACCTATCTTTCTATCTGTGTTAGTGTTTTTCATCTTGCTTCACAGTCATTATATGTTGGGGGCTGCCTATTGCTTTGGGGTCTGCTCTGGGGCAGTTTAGATTTCCCCTTTGTGTCTTTAGGCTAATTTAGTTCTCCGGCTGTGATCGAGGGGTCTAGGGCACCGTAGGAACCCCCCACAGCTACTGCTAGTTGTTGTGGATAGGTTCAGGGGTCTGCAATCCGATAGCTGCCAACTTCTCTGGATTTCTGGACTTAGCTATTATTTTTGTTTTTTCCTCCTTCGGTGACTCATCCATAGCATGGCTCATTGCATTATGGGAACTTCCAATTCCGGTATTCGATATTGTAAAAATATCGGTACTCGGTATCGGAACTCCGATACAGCGAATATCGGCCAATACCCGATATTTGCAGTATCGGAATGCTCAACACTAGTCACGTGTTATGAGGAAAAGGGATATCCTAAGGGCATTTTAACTCCTTTCCAACCTGAGACATATGCATATGTCCCTGTGGTCTGGGTCTAACTGACCCTGGAAGTATGGATATGTCTTGGCGATTTTGGAAAATTGGATACAGGGGCAACACTAAACAGTATTAAAGTTAGAGGTTAACCTAGAGCATGCTAATTAACTACAGATAAAGAAGAAAAGAAGAGGTGCATGCTCACAGAATTGGGAACATCCAAAATTTAATAACAACATTTTTATTAATAACCCCTTCACTACCAAGGGTGGTTTGCACGTTAACTACCGGGCCAATTTTTACAATTCTGACCACTGTCCCTTTATGAGGTCATAACTCTGGAACGCTTCCATGGATCCCGGTGATTCTGACAATGTTTTCTCGTGACATATTGTACTTCATGTTAGTGGTAAAATTGCATTCAAATAACTTGCGTTTATTTGTGAAAAAAACGGAAATTTGGCGAAAATTTTGAAAATTTTGCAATTTTCCAACTTTGAATTTTTATGCCCTTAAATCACAGTGATACGGCACACAAAAAACTTAATACATAACATTTCCCACATGTTTACTTTACATGAGCACAATTTTGGAACCAAAATTTTTTTTTGTTAGGAAGTTATAAGGGTTAAAAATTAACCAGCGATTTCTCATTTTTGCAACACCATTTTATTTTTAGGGACCACTTCACATTTGAAGCCACTTTGAGGGGTCTATATGATAGAAAATACCCAAAAGTGACACCATTCTAAAAAATGCACCCCTTAAGGTGCTTAAAACCACATTCAAGAAGTTTATTAACCCTTTAGGTGCGTCACAGGAATTTTTTGAATATTAAAAAAAAAAATGAACATTTAACTTTTTTTCACAAAAAAAATACTTCAGGTTCAATTTTCTTTATTTTACCAAGGGTAACAGGAAAAATTGGACTGCAAAAGTTATTGTGCAATTTGTCCTGAGTGCGCTGATACCTGATATGTGGGGGGAACCACTGTTTCGGCGCATGGCAGACCTCAGTAGGGAAGGAGCGCCGTTTGACTTTTTCAATGCAAAATTGGCTGGAATTCAGATCGGACGCCATGCCGCGTTTGGAGAGCCCCTGATGTACCTAAACAGTGGAAACCCCCCAAGTGACCCCATTTTGGAAACTAGACCCCCCAAGGAACTTATCTAGATATGTGGTGAGAACTTTGAACCCACAAGGGCTTCACAGAAGTTTATAACGTACAGCGGTACAATTAAAAAATCATATTTTTTCCACAAAAATGATCTTTTCACCCCCAATTTTTATTTTTCCAAGGGTAACAGGACCCTAAAAGTTATTGTGCAATTTGTCCTGAGTACGCTGATACCCCATATGTGGGTGTAAATGACTATTTGGGCGCATAGCAGAGCTCGGAAGGGAAGCAGCGCCATTTGACGTTTTTGGCTGGAATTGAGATCGGACACCATGTCGCGTTAGGAAAGCCCCTGATGTACCAAAACAGTAGAAACCCCCCACAAATGACACCATTTTGGAAACTAGACCCCCCAAGGAACTTATCTAGATGTGTGGTGAGCACTTTGAACCCCCCAGTGCTTCACTGAAGTTTATAACGTCCGGGCATGAAAATAAAAAAATCGTATTTTTTCCACAAACATGATCAATTAGTCCCCAATTTTTTTATTTTCCCAAGGGTAACAGGAGAAATTGGACCCCAAAAGTTGTTGTGCAATTTGTCCTGAGTACGCTGATACCTGATATGTGGGGGAACCACTGTTTCGGCGCATGGCAGACCTCAGTAGGGAAGGAGCGCCGTTTGACTTTTTCAATGCAAAATTGGCTGGAATTCAGATCGGACGCCATGCTGCGTTTGGAGAGCCCCTGATGTACCTAAACAGTGGAAACCCCCCAAGTGACCCCATTTTGGAAACTAGACCCCCCAAGGAACTTATCTAGATATGTGGTGAGAACTTTGAACCCACAAGGGCTTCACAGAAGTTTATAACGTACAGCGGTACAATTAAAAAATCATATTTTTTCCACAAAAATGATCTTTTCACCCCCAATTTTTATTTTTCCAAGGGTAACAGGACCCTAAAAGTTATTGTGCAATTTGTCCTGAGTACGCTGATACCCCATATGTGGGTGTAAATGACTATTTGGGCGCATAGCAGAGCTCGGAAGGGAAGCAGCGCCATTTGACGTTTTTGGCTAGAATTGAGATCGGACACCATGTCGCGATTGGAAAACCCCTGATGTACCAAAACACTAGAAACCCCCCACAAATGACACCATTTTGGAAACTAGACCCCCCAAGGAACTTATCTAGATGTGTGGTGAGCACTTTGAACCCCCCAGTGCTTCACTGAAGTTTATAACGTACAGCAGTACAATTAAAAAATCATATTTTTTCCACAAAAATGATCTTTTCACCCTCAATTCTTATTTTTCCAAAAGTAACAGGACCCTAAAAGATATTGTGCAATTTATCCTGAGTAAGCTGATACACAACATGTGGGTGTAAACCACTATTTGGGTGCATGGCAGAGCTCGGAAGGGAAGCAGCGCCATTTGACGTTTTTGGCTGGAATTGAGATCGGACACCATGTCGCGTTAGGAAAGCCCCTGATGTACCAAAACAGTAGAAACCCCCCACAAATGACACCATTTTGGAAACTAGACCCCCTGAGGAACTTATCTAGATGTGTGGTGAGCACTTTGAACCCCCCAGTGCTTCACTGAAGTTTATAACGTCCGGGCGTGAAAATAAAAAAATCGTATTTTTTCCACAAACATCATCTTTTAGTCCCCATTTTTTTATTTTCCCAAGGGTAACAGGAGAAATTGGACCCCAAAAGTTGTTGTCCAATTTGTCCTGAGTACGCTGACACCCTATATGTGGGAGAAAACTACTGTATGGGCACACGTCAGGGCTCGGAAGGGAAGTAGTGACGTTTTGGAATGCAGACTTTGATGGAATGGTTTGTGGGTGTCATGTTGCCTTTGGAGAGCCCCTAATGTACCTAAACAGTGAAAACCCCCCACAAATGATCCCATTTTGGAAACTAGACCCCCTGAGGAACTTATCTAGATGTGTGGTGAGTAGAGTTGAGCGATACCGTCCGATACTTCAAAGTATCGTATCGGATGGTATCGGCCGATCTTTAAAAAAAGTATCGGTATCGCCGATTCCGATACCGGAAGTCCCATTCAAGTCTATGGGACTTCCGGTATCGGAATAAGAAAAACCCTTTCCTGCCCTTGTACAGCCTCTCTGGGGTCTGTACGGGCCTTTCGGGGGGCTGTGCCGGCCTGCCAGGGGGTCTGTGCAGGCTCTGGTGGTCTGTGCCGGCCTGCCGGGGGGCTGTGCAGGCTCCGGTGGGCTGTGCCGGCCTGCCGGGGGGCTGTGCCGGCCTGCCGGGGGGCTGTGCAGGCTCCGGGGGGCTGTGCCGGCCTGCCGGGGGGCTGTGCCGGCCTGCCGGGGGGCTGTGCAGGCTCCGGGGGGCTGTGCCGGCCTGCCGGGGGGCTGAGCCGGCCTGCCGGTGGTCTGTGCAGGCTTCGGGGGTCTGTGCAGGCATCGTCCGATGGGACTACAAGTCCCATCGGGCGATGCCTGCTACCATGACAGTGATTGACACATTAGCCAATGATGGGACAGTAGTAGTCCCATCATCCGGCTAATGTGTTAAATGTAAAAAAAAAAAAAAAAAAATATTACATGCTACATACATACAACATGCATACTACATACATGCTACATTCATACTACATACTACATACATGCTACATTCATACTACATGCAACATACATACTACATATATACTACATACATACTACATATATACTACATGCATGCTACATACATACTACATGCTACATACTACATGCATGCTATATACTACATGCATGCTACATACATACTACATATATACTACATGCATGCTACATACATACTACATGCTACATACATACCACATATATACTACATGCATGCTACATACATACTACATGCTACATACTACATACATACTACATGCATGCTACATACATACTACATGCTACATACATACTACATACATACTACATGCATGCTACATACATACATACATACTACATACATACTACATATATACTACATGCATGCTACATACATACTGCATGCTACATACATACCACATATATACTACATACATACAATACATTCATACAATACATACATAGACATACAGTACATATAACATAGAGTAACATACTTACCAATACTTGTCACATTGTTCCCCGAAGCCATTGTCGTCTACGGAATAAATATTAACATAACAAACCACAAAAATACTCACCCACGATCCGAAGCAGTCCACGAGTGTGTCCCACGACGATCTTGGGTAGAGAACTGCAGCATCAGATGATGCTGCCGTTCTCTACGGGCTGCAGGAATCCAATGACGGAAGGTAGGTATCCTTCCGCACTGTATTCCTCCGCCACTTAAAAAAAAAAAGTCCCTAGTCTCACTTTATGCCATTGCTGCGTGGGAAATTCCCACACAGCAATGGCATAAAGTGAGACTAGGGACTTTTTTTTTTTAAGTGGCGGAGGAATACAGTGCGGAAGGATACCTACCTTCCGTCATTGGATTCCTGCAGCCCGTAGAGAACGGCAGCATCATCTGATGCTGCCGTTCTCTACCCAAGATCGTCGTGGGACACACTCGTGGACTGCTTCGGATCGTGGGTGAGTATTTTTGTGGTTTGTTATGTTAATATTTATTCCGTAGACGACAATGGCTTCGGGGAACAATGTGACAAGTATTGGTAAGTATGTTACTCTATGTTATATGTACTGTATGTCTATGTATGTATTGTATGAATGTATTGTATGTATGTAGTATATATGTGGTATGTATGTAGCATGTAGTATGTATGTAGCATGCATGTAGTATATATGTAGTATGTAGTATGTATGTGGTATGTATGTAGCATGCAGTATGTATGTAGCATGTATGTAGTATATATGTAGTATGTATGTAGCATGTAGTATGTATGTAGCATGCATGTAGTATGTATGTAGTATGTATGTAGCATGCAGTATGTATGTAGCATGTAGTATGTATGTAGCATGCATGTAGTATGTATGTAGTATTATTTTTTTTTTTTTTTTTTTTTTTTTTTTTTAACATTTAACACATTAGCCGGATGATGGGACTACTACTGTCCCATCATTGGCTAATGTGTCAATCACTGTCATGGTAGCAGGCATCGCCCGATGGGACTTGTAGTCCCATCGGACGATGCCTGCACAGACCCCCGAAGCCTGCACAGACCACCGGCAGGCCGGCACAGCCCCCCGGCAGGCCGGCACAGCCCCCCGGAGCCTGCACAGACCACCGGCAGGCCGGCACAGCCCCCCGGCAGGCCGGCACAGCCCCCCGGCAGGCCAGCACAGCCCCCCGGCAGGCCGGCACAGACCCCCACAGGGTGCACAGACCACCGGCAGGCCGGCACAGCCCCCCGGCAGGCCGGTACAGACCCCGGGCAGTCCACACAGCCCCCCGGCAGGCCGGCAGAGACCCCCGGAAGGCCCGAAATGACGGCGCATCATGATGCGCACACACCGCGCATCATGATGACGTCAGGCCGTCAATCAACTTTGAACTTCCGATTCCGATGCCGAATTCCGATATTGAAAAAATATCGGAAGTCGGTATCGGAATTCCGATACAGCAAGTATCGGCCGATACCCGATACTTGCGGTATCGGAATGCTCAACACTAGTGGTGAGCACTTTGAACCCCCAAGGGCTTCACAGAAGTTTATAATGCCCAGGCATGAAAATAAAAAAATCGTATTTTTTCCACAAACATGATCAATTAGTCCCCAATTTTTTTATTTTCCCAAGGGTAACAGGAGAAATTGGACCCCAAAAGTTGTTGTCCAATTTGTCCTGAGTACGCTGATACCTCATATGTGGGAGAAAACTACTGTATGGGCACACATCAGGGCTCGGAAGGGAAGTAGTGACTTTTTGGAATGCAGACTTTGATGGCATGGTCTGCGGGTGTCATGTTGCTTTTGGAGAGCCCCTGATGTACCTAAACAGTGGAAACTCCCCACAAGTGACCCCATTTTGGAAACTAGACCCCCTAATGAACTTATCTAGATGTGTGGTGAGCACTTTGAACCCCCCAGTGCTTCACAGAAGTTTATAACGACCGGGCGTGAAAATAAAAATATCGTATTTTTTCAACAAACATCATCTTTTAGTCCCCAATTTTTTTATTTTCCCAAGGGTAACAGGAGAAATTGGACCTCAAAAGTTGTTGTCCAATTTGTCCTGAGTACGCTGATACCTCATATGTGGGAGAAAACTACTGTATGGGCACACGTCGGGGCTCGGAAGGGAAGTAGTGACGTTTTGGAATGCAGACTTTGATGGATTGGTCTGCGGGTGTCATGTGCGTTTGGAGAGCCCCTGATGTACCTAAACTATTGAAACTCCCCACAAGTGACCCCATTTTGGAAACTAGACCCCCCCACGGAGCTTATCTAGATGTGTGGAGAGCACTTTGAACCCCCAAGTGCTTCACAGAAGTTTATAACGCCTGGGCGTGAAAATAAAAAAAACATTTTTTTCCGCAAAATTATATTTTTGCCCCCAATTTTTTATTTTCCTAAGGGTAACAGGAGAAATTGGACACCAAAAGTTGTTTTGTAATTTGTCCTGAGTAGTACATGTGGGGGTAAAACACTGTTTGGGCGCATGGCAGAGCTTGGAAGGGAAGGAGCACCATTTGACTTTTTCAACGCAGAATTGGCTGGAATTGAGATAAGACGCCATGTTGCCTTTGGAGAGCACCTGATGTGCACAAACAGTGGAAACCCCCCAATTATAACTCCAACCCTAACCTCAACACACCCCTAACCCTAATCTGAGCCCTAGCCCTAACCCTAGCCCTAGCCCTAACCCTAGCCCTAACCCTAACCCTAGCCCTAACCCTAACCCTATCCTAACCCTAACCCTAGCGGGAAAATGGAAATAAATACATTTTCTTTTAGTTTTATTATTTTTTCCTAACTAAGGGGGTTTTTATGTTTGGCGGCTGTCACACGCTAAAAGACGCTTTTTATTGTAAAAGTAGTTTTTGCATCACCACATATTGAGAGCTATAATTTTTCCGTATTTTGACCCACCGAGTCATGTGAGGTCTTATTTTTTGCGGGACGAGTTGACGTTTTTATTGGTACCATTTTTGGGCACGTGACATTTTTTGATCGCTTTTTATTCCGATTTTTGGGACGCAGAATGAACAAAAACCAGCATTTCATGAATTTCTTTTGGGGGGGTGCGTTTACACCGTTCCGCGTGCAGTAAAATTGATAAAGCGGTTTTATTCTTCAGGTCAGTAAGGTTACAGCGATACCTCATTTAGGTCGTTTTTTTATGTTTTGTCGGTTTTTTGCAATGAAAACAATTTTATATAAAAAATAATTACTTTTGAATCGCTTTATTCTGCGAGCTATAACTTTTTTATTTTTTTGCGGATGACACTGTATTGTGGCTCGTTTTTTGCGGGACAAGATGACGTTTTCAGCGGTACCATGGATATTTATATGAGTCTTTTTGATCGCGCGTTATTGCACTTTTTGTTCAGTGGTATGATAATAAATCATTATTTTTTGCTTCGTTTTTTATTTTTATTTTTTAAGGGGTTCGTTAAAGGGGTTAACTAATGGGACAGTTTTATAGGGCAGGTCATTACGGACGCGGCGATACCAAATATGTGTACTTTTATTGTTTTTGTTTTTTTTATTTTGAAAAAATGGATTTATTGGGGAATATTTTTTTTTTTTACTAATTTATTTAGCTATTTTTTTTTAATTATTTTTAACACTTTTTTTTTTTTTTTTACTTTATTACCTTGTCCCAGGTGGGACATTACTGTCCTGTGACAGATCGCTGATCTGTCACATCACAGATCACTGTGACAGATCAGCGATCTGTCACAGGCACTGCTGCAGACTTTGTTATTATTATTATTATTATTATTTATTGTTATAGCGCCATTTATTCCATGGCGCTTTACATGTGAGGGGGGTATACATAAAAACAAGTACAATAATCTTAAACAATACAAGTCATAACTGGTACAGGAGGAGAGAGGACCCTGCCCGCGAGGGCTCACAATCTTCAAGGGATGGGTGATAATACAGTAGGCGAGGGTAGAGCTGGTCGTGCAGCGGTTTGGTCGATCGGTGGTTACTGCAGGTTATAGGCTTGTCGGAAGAGGTGGGTCTTCAGGCTCTTTTTGAAGGTTTTGATGGTAGGTGAGAGTCTGATATGTTGTGGTAGAGAGTTCCAGAGTAGGGGTGATGCGCGAGAGAAATCTTGTATGCGATTGTGGGAAGAGGAGATAAGAGGGGAGTAGAGAAGGAGATCTTGTGAGGATCGGAGGTTGCGTGCAGGAAAGTACCGGGAGACGAGGTCACAGATGTATGGAGGAGACAAGTTGTGGATGGCTTTGTATGTCATGGTTAGGGTTTTGTAATGGAGTCTCTGGGCAATTGGGAGCCAGTGAAGGGATTGACAGAGGGGAGAAGCTGGGGAATAGCGGGGGGACAGGTGGATTAGCCGGGCAGCAGAGTTTAGAATAGATTGGAGGGGTGCGAGAGTGTTTGAGGGGAGGCCGCAGAGCATGAGGTTGCAGTAGTCAAGGCGAGAGATGATGAGGGCATGGACTAGGGTTTTAGCAGATTCTTGGGTGAGGAATGAACGGATGCGTGAAATATTTTTGAGTTGAAGTCGGCAGGAAGTGGAAAGGGTTTGGATATGTGGTTTGAAGGAGAGATCAGCATCAAGGATTACTCCGAGGCAGCGAGCTTGTGGGACTGGGGAGAGTGGGCAGTCATTTACTGTAATTGATAGGTTCGTAGGGGGGGTCACGTGAGATGGGGGAAAGATGATGAATTCTGTTTTGTCCATGTTGAGTTTCAGATATCTAGTGGAGAAGAAGGATGAAATAGTGGACAGACATTGAGGGATTCTGGTTAGTAGGGAGGTGATATCTGGTCCAGAGATGTAGATCTGTGTGTCATCAGCATAAAGATGATACTGAAAGCCATGAGATTCTATGAGCTGTCCCAGGCCAAAGGTGTAAATAGAGAACAGCAGGGGCCCTAGGACTGAACCTTGTGGGACTCCGACAGATGGGGGCGAGGTGAGGAGGTGGTGTGTGAGTGGGAGACGCTGAATGTCCGGTCTGTTAGGTATGATGAGATCCAGGAGAGGGCCAAGTCTGTGATGCCGAGGGATGAGAGGGTCTGTAATAATAGGGAATGGTCCACTGTGTCAAAGGCAGCCGACAGGTCCAGGAGGAGGAGGACAGAGTAGTGTCGCTTGCTCTTGGCAGTTAAGAGGTCATTGGTGACCTTAGTAAGGGCAGTTTCAGTGGAGTGGTGTGACCGGAAGCCAGATTGTAAGCGGTCGAAGAGGGAGCAAGAAGAGAGATGGGAGGACAGTTCAAGGTAGACGTGTTGTTCCAGTAGCTTGGAGGCGTATGGGAGAAGTGATATAGGGCGATAGCTAGATGCAGAGGATGGGTCAAGAGAGGGCTTTTTGAGGATAGGTGTGATGGAGGCATGTTTAAAGCTTGAGGGGAAAACACCAGTTGTTAGTGATAGGTTGAAGAGATGGGTTAGGGTTGGGATGAAGACTGTGGTGAGGTTTGGGATGAAGTGGGATGGGATCGGGTCGAGTGCACAGGTGGTGAGATGTGATCTTGAGAGTAGAGTGGAGAGTCGATCTTCTGTAATGGTGGAGAAGTTGGTTTTGAAGGTGGAGGGCTGGGAAGTCGGGAGGAAGGGCTCTGGGGGTTGTTGACCAAAACTGTCCCTGATGTTATCAATTTTCTGCTTGAAAAATGAGGCAAAGTCTTCAGCTGAGATGAGTGGGGAGGGAGGAGGTGCTGGGGGGCGGAGGAGAGAATTGAAGGTGTTGAATAACTGTTTAGGGTTGTGAGACAGGGAGGATATGAGAGATGAAAAGTAGGTTTGTTTAGCTGTGGCGAGTGTGGTCTTGAAAGTAGTGAGGGACTGTTTGAATGCGATGAAATGCTCGTTGGAGTGGGATCTTTTCCATCTGCGCTCAGCAGCCCTGGAAGCTCGCCTCAGCTCTTTGGTCAGGCTGGTGTGCCAGGGCTGTCTGTTGATTTTGCGAGTTTTGGTATGTGTAAGTGGGGCAGCGGATTCCAAAGCTACAGCTATTGTGGTGTTATATAGAGCGGCAGCGTCATCCGCATTGTGTAAGGAACTTATATCTGTAAGAGGGAGGAGGGATTCGGAGAATGAGTGTAGGTCAAGGTGTTTAAGATTCCTGCGAGGGTGTGAAAGTTTGTGGGGTGGGGATTGTAGACATGGAGTGAAGAGGGAAGAGAATGTGAGCAGGTTGTGGTCAGAGAGAGGAAGAGGTGAGTTAGAGAGGTTAGATAGGGAGCAGAGGCGGGTGAAGATGAGGTCCAGTGTGTGGCCATCTTTGTGGGTGGCTGTAGAAGACCATTGAGTGAGGCCGAAGGAGGAAGTGAGAGATAGAAGTTTAGTGGCAGCTGAGAGGGAAGTGTCAATGGGGATGTTGAAGTCGCCCATGATGATAGTAGGGATGTCCACGGAAAGGAAATGAAGTAACCAGGTGGTGAAGTGGTCAAAGAAGGTGGTGGCTGGCCCTGGGGGGCGGTAGATGACAGCCAGTTGGAGGTTGGAGGGGGAGTAGATGCGCACAGAGTGCACCTCAAAGGAAGGGAGGGTAACAGAGGGTGGCAGTGGGATTGGGGTGAAGGAGCAGGTATCTGACAGGAGAAAACCAACTCCTCCACCATGTTTGCTGCTGGGGCGGGGGGTGTGAGAAAGGTGGAAGCCGCCATACGAAAGTGCAGCAGGAGAGGCTGTGTCAGAAGGGGTGAGCCAGGTTTCGGTGATGGCGAGGAAGGAGAGTTTGGTAGTAACAAAAAGATCATGGATGTAGGAAAGCTTGTTGCAGACAGAGCGAGCGTTCCACAGAGCTCCTGTTAGTGGGACTGGGGAAGCGGGGGCTGGGTGAATGGGTATAAGGTTGGAGAGGTTACGGAAGGTTGTGATAGAGCGTGGATGGGAGGTAGAAATGACTGTGGGAATGTGGTGAGGAGGACCAGGATTTGGAGAGATATCACCAGCAGTGAGAAGGAGCAGAGAAAGTGTTAGCAGGTGGGAGCAGGAGAGGGCATGAGGGGGCTGTCTGTGTTTGGAGACAGAGGATTGTATGTTAAGGAACAGTTTTGAGGCGGAGGTGAGGTGGATGGGGAGGATTGAAGAAGAGATGAACAGTTCCTTACTAGGAGTAGGGATTAGGGGAATTAGCAGAAAGTGAAGGATTATAGGGGTGAAAACAAACAGAAACATTGTTTACAGTGACTGTGTCCAGTTACCTTCAGTTCCCTTCTGGTTCAATTCTGGTTTTAATTCTTAAATTAATCTTCACACTTCTAGCACACACTTATAGCAATCACAATGCAGACTGAAGTCTATGCAGACTTGTACTCTGCAATATATGTACAACTAAGTGCAGTCAGGTGTGAAGCAGAGAGGAGTGGTCTCTGCTCATCTTGGCCAGACAATTAAGAGTGGACCAGATGTATATGATCAAGCCAGAGTAAACAAGGTCATAAATAACACTGGGGTAAGCTGGGGTTAGCTGAAAGGCATACCATGTGAATGCTAGGTGCAGAGGCAAGTCTATGTGCAAAGCTGGGTGACGCACTGTGTGTCCTTCATAGACAGACAGCAGGAGAGCAGGAGAGCTGGGTGGATGGACATACCATGTGAATGCTAGGTGCAGAGGCAAGTCTATGTGCAAAGCTGGGTGACGCACTGTGTGTCCTTCATAGACAGACAGCAGGAGAGCAGGAGAGCTGGGTGGATGGACATACCATGTGAATGCTAGGTGCAGAGGCAAGTCTATGTGCAAAGCTGGGTGACGCACTGTGTGTCCTTCATAGACAGACAGCAGGAGAGCAGGAGAGCTGGGTGGATGGACATACCATGTGAATGCTAGGTGCAGAGGCAAGTCTATGTGCAAAGCTGGGTGACGCACTGTGTGTCCTTCATAGACAGACAGCAGGAGAGCAGGAGAGCTGGGCAGACTTCCTCATGCCTGCGCTTTGCAGGCACTCAGGCCCCCGAAGGCCCCCGTCGCCATCTTGGATTCGGGGGCTTGGAGGAAAGGAGTCCCCCGCAGCAGCGCTGCACATTGCGCTGCTGTGGGGGGCTCAGGGAAGCACGGAGGGAGCCCCCTCCCTGCCGATGCTTCCCTTTAACCCCCGGTACACCGCGATCGCGTTTGATCGCGGTGTGCAAGGGGTTAACGTGTCGGGGGCGGTCCGTGACCACCCCTGACACATTGTGCCGGGTGTCAGCTATGATAATTAGCTGACACCCGGCCGTGATCAGCGGCGCTCACCACGTGGGCGCCGCTGATTATGGTGACGTAATATTCCGTCCATGGTAATTAGGTCCATGGTCACATGGACGGAATATTACATCAATTTTAGGTAAGGGGATAACAACAACACATGCAACAAGACAGACAAATAAAAACATAAAAAAACAAAACATGGTTGAATGTCTAGTTATGCCCATGGTATGGCAATAACTAAACTCCACTAAATTAGATCAGCAGTATATCAGTATATAGCTAAAATGTTCCAGAGTGCAGCAGGGATTGCCTAAATTAAAAAGCCCTAAAAGTGATCTCAGATGCAAAAAGATATGAAAATTGCTATAGGCAATAAAAGTAATTGCTTAAAATAAATTGCATCTGTGTGGAACATTTGGGGTTCAAACCTGCTGACATAAAGGTAAATATATATGGAGTCATGTAGGCTGAAAAGAAATTTAGGGAGGAGCCAGACCCTACTTCTATCACCACCAACATCTGTGGCTTTTCAGAGGAAGTGTCCACTTTACATTGGATGTGGTGGGTATATATGCATTGTTAGAGTAAGAAAAAACACTTGTAAAATCATCAATAACTGTGATTACTGGCCGGTGGGAGCTGCGTGTCCTTTCAGCATGGACAACCCATGTTGTCAGTGTTCAATAAATGGGACGTTTATAAAGTTTGTTGACAGTGCAAACTGTGCATGCGCCACAAACATGTATATTGCGCATGGACCAAGAAAAACAATGACCAAGGAGTATATTAAGTGCATGTGCTATGCCTGTTTTCAATGGATGACAAACGCCATATTAAGAGTATTCAATAGATCCAAATGCGCTTGCTCTAGAACAGCTGCATGAATCTTATGCGCATGTGCTTAATTATACAGCTATTTTATTCACTGAGCTTGTCGCGCACATGCACTAGAGAGACCCACAAAGAATGATGCATGCATTTTAGAGGTTAGCCAAGTAAGTATATTCAACACCTGTGCACTGGGCAGCCAACTGATATGCAAAGGGAGGACTTCTGATGGGGCATCTATATATATAAGAGGCATCGTGATTACGAGTTAATCCCACCCCCTACACAGTAGCTCCGCCCCCACCACATTACCATTATACACATCTGTATGAGGAGAAAAATATATGTACACATCTGTATGAGGAGAAAAATATATGTACACATCTGTATGAGGAGAAATATATATATATATATATATATACATGTCTGTATGAGGAGAAATATATATATATATATACACGTCTGTATGAGGAGAAATATATATGTACACGTCTGTATGAGGAGAAATATATATATATATATATATACACATCTGTATGAGGAGAAATATATATGTACAAGTCTGTATGAGAAATATATATGTACAAGTCTGTATGAGGAGAAAAATATCTATACACATCTGTATGAGGAGAAATACTGTATATATATATACGTCTGCATGAGGAGAAATATATATGTACACGTCTGTATGAGGAGAAATATATATGTACACGTCTGTATGAGGAGAAATATATATATACGTCTGTATGAGGAGAAATATATATATACACGTCTGTATGAGGAGAAATATATATGTACACGTCTGTATGAGGAGAAATATATATGTACACGTCTGTATGAGGAGAAATATATATATATATATATATACACATCTGTATGAGGAGAAATATATATGTACAAGTCTGTATGAGGAGAAAAATATATATACACATCTGTATGAGGAGAAATACTGTATATATATACGTCTGTATGAGGAGAAATATATATGTACACGTCTGTATGAGGAGAAATATATATGTACACGTCTGTATGAGGAGAAATATATATATACGTCTGTATGAGGAGAAATATATATATACACATCTGTATGAGGAGAAATATATATGTACACGTCTGTATTAGGAGAAATATATATATATATACACGTCTGTATGAGGAGAAATATATATGTACATGTCTGTATTAGGAGAAATATATATATATATACACACGTCTGTATGAGGAGAAATATATATGTACACGTCTGAATTAGGAGAAATATATATATATACACGTCTGTATGAGGAGAAAAATGTATATACATGTCTGTATGAGGAGAAATATATATGTACACGTCTGTATGAGGAGAAAAATATATACACGTCTGTATGAGGAGAAATATATATATATATATATACACACGTCTTTATGAGGAGAAATATATATGTACACGTCTGTATGAGGAGAAAAATATATACACGTCTGTATGAGGAGAAATATATATATACACGTCTGTATGAGGAGAAATACTGTATATATGTACACGTCTGTATGAGGAAAAATATATATATATATACACGTCTGTATGAGGAGAAAAATGTATATACATGTCTGTATGAGGAGAAATATATATGTACACGTCTGTGTGAAGAGAAAAATAAATATACACGTGTGTATGAGGAGAAATATATATATACACGTCTGTATGAGAAGAAATATATATGTACACGTCTGTATGAGGAGAAATATATATGTACACGTCTGTATGAGGAGAAATATATATATACACGTCTGTATGAGGAGAAATAAATATGTACAAGTCTGTATGAGGAGAAATATATATGTACACGTCTGTAAGAGGAGAAATATATATGTACACGTCTGTATGAGGAGAAATATATATATACACGTCTGTATGAGGAGAAATAAATATGTACACGTCTGTAAGAGGAGAAATATATATGTACACGTCTGTATGAGGAGAAATATATATGTACACGTCTGTAAGAGGAGAAATATATATGTACACGTCTGTATGAGGAGAAATATATATGTACACGTCTGTATGAGGAGAAATATATATGTACATATCTGTAAGAGGAGAAATATATATATATACACGTCTGTAAGAGGAGAAATATATATGTACACGTCTGTATGAGGAGAAATATATATGTAAACGTCTGTATGAGGAGAAATATATATGTACATGTCTGTAAGAGGAGAAATATATATATATATATATACACACGTCTGTATGAGGAGAAATAAATATGTACAAGTCTGTATGAGGAGAAATATATATGTACACATCTATAAGAGGAGAAATATATATATATATATATATACACATCTGTATGAGGAGAAATATATATATATATACATGTTTGTAAGAGGAGAAATATATATATATACATGTCTGTATGAGGAGAAATATATATGCACGTCTGTATGAGGAGAAATATATATATACACGTCTGTATGAGGAGAAATATATATGTACACGTCTGTATGAGGAGAAATATATATGTACCCGTCTGTATGAGGAGAAATATTTATATACACGTCTGTATGATGAGAAATATATACATGACTGTATGAGGAGAAATATATATGTACATGTCTGTATGAGGAGAAATATATATGTACACGTCTGCATAAGGAGAAAAATATATATACACGTCTGTATGAGGAGAAATATATATGTACACATCTGTATGAGGAGAAATATATATGTACACGTCTGTATGAGGAGAAAAATATATACACGTCTGTATGAGGAGAAATATATATATATATATATATATACACGTCTGTATGAGGGGAAATATATATGTACACGTCTGTATGAGGAGAAATATATATATACTCGTCTGTATGAGGAGAAATATCTATGTACACATCTGTATGAGGAGAAATATATATATACACGTCTGTATGAGGAAAAATATATATATACACGTCTGTATGAGGAGAAATCTATATATATAAGAGGCATTGTGATTACTCGCTAATCCCACCCCCTGCACAGTAGCTCTGCCCCCACCACATTACCACACATAATCCCGCCCCCCACCACATTACCACACACAATCCCGCCCCCCCACCACATTACCACACACAATCCTGCCCCCCACCACATTACCACACACAATCCCGCCCCACACCTCTTTACAACACACAATCCCGCCCCACACCACATTACCACATACAATCCCGCCCCCCACCACATTACCACACACAATCCCGCCCCCACCACATCACCACACACAATCCCGCCCCCCCACCACATCACCACACACACTCCCGCCCCCCACCACATCACCACACACAATCCCGCCCCCCCACCACATCACCACACACAATCCCGCCCCCCACCACATCACCACACACAATCCCGCCACCCACCACATCACCACACACAATCCTGCCCCCTCACCAAATCACCACACATAATCTCCCTACCACATCACCACACATAATCCTTCCCCCCACCACATTACCACACATAACCCCACCCCCACCACATTACCACACATAATCCCGCCCCCCACCACATTACCACACATAATCCCACCCCCCCACCACATTACCACACACAATCCCGCCCCACACCACATTACCACATACAATCCCGCCCCCCCACCACATTACCACACACAATCCCGCCCCCACCACATCACCACACACAATCCCGCCCCCCCACCACATCACCACACACACTCCCGCCCCCCACCACATCACCACACACAATCCCACCCCCCCACCACATCACCACACACAATCCCACCCCCCACCACATCACCACACACAATCCCGCACCCACCACATCACCACACACAATCCTGCCCCCTCACCAAATCACCACACATAATCTCCCTACCACATCACCACACATAATCCTTCCCCCCACCACATTACCACACATAACCCCACCCCCACCACATTACCACACATAATCCCGCCCCCCACCACATTACCACACATAATCCCACCCCCCACCACATTACCGCACATAATCCCGCCCCCACCACATCACCACACATAATTCTGCCCCCACCACATTACCGCACATAATCTCGCCCCCACCACATTACCACACATAATTCCACCCCCCACCACATTACCACACATAATCCAGCCCCCACCACATCACCACACATAATCCTGCCCCCCACCACATTACCACACATAATCCCACTCCCCACCACATTACCACACATAATCCCGCCCCCCCACCACATTACCACACATAATCCAGCCCCCCACCACATCACCACACATAATCCTGCCCCCCCACCACATTACCACACATAATCCCGCCCCCCAACACATTACCACACATAATCCTGCCCCCCACCACATTACCGCTCATAATCCTGCTCCCCTACCACATTGCCGCTCATAATCCCGCCATCCCAAAACTTACATCTTACTGAATCCAGTTTGTTTTAGATTTTACACTGTGAATAAAATGTATCATTAGTATTATTCAGATTATTGATGATTATTTTTGTTATTTACTTCATTTTAATTTAATTTACCACCTGCATAAGCGCTATTGAATGTTGTCATTATTTACTTTAGTTTAATCACCAGCAGCATTAATTAGATAGCAATGAGCGTGCCGAGCGTTAGCTGGCTGGAAACAGCTAGTAATTCTATAAGGGATTATTAATTGCCTGTACAATGATACTAAGTTATGACCAAGGTGTAAAAGGAGATTAAATAAAATCATTGGTTTATTCATACTACAGACAAAACCAACAAATATCTAAATATATACATTAAGACCTATTTTGGACATATCTAAATAAGTGGAACTTTTATTAATTCTGGTGTAACTAAGAAAGCTTATTTATTTGCTTGTTGGGGATATACATAGCTAAAAAAAAAGAATAATAAATACTGGTGACAAAAATAAAAATAATATATTTGACCACATACAAAGTGTTTCTGGTTCTGGTGTAATAGAGAAATATAAATATAATATAATATTGATAATATTATAATGTGGTGCATAAAAGTGTACTATTAGTGAAAAACTTTTTGTTGAATATGACAAGTGAAAATAGGTGAAATAGTCAGAGTGAGACAGATATATGGAGCGCCAGGCTGACAGGTCTCAGGGCGCTGGTAATAGTAATCCGATGCTGCTCCTGTCGGGTGCCTCTAGAGAGGATATAAACATGGGAAGCAGGGTAACCAGATCGCAGGGGAGCGCAAAGGAAAGGGAGAAGCTTGAAAGGTTTTCTTCTTTATTTAGTTCCATTACGCGTTTCAATGGATAACCTCCGTCTTCATCAGGTGGCAAGCCACCTGAAACACGTAGTGGAACTTAATAAAGAAGAAAACCTTTCAAGCTTCTCCCTTTCCTTTGCGCTCCCCTGCGATCGGGTTACCCTGCTTCCCAAGTGAAAATAGGTGACTGCGGAATGTGATGGAATTATATGAAAATAATAAAAAGTTATAAAAAAAAATAAAAAATATAAAAAGGTGAAGGGAAAAGGGAGGGATTGGGGGACGGGAGAGGGGGGGTTTGAAGGGAATAATGTGAGAGGGCAGACTAGTGTGCAAGCTGTGTGCACTGACCAATACCATAGTGAGACATGAAAGAACTCTCTAAAAGTGAAAGAAGAATTATTTGTAGGATATTAAAATAAAAACATATCATTAAAATAGTGGTGAAGTAGATTGTTTATTGATTCAAGTGAGGCATACATAATATCATAATATTTGATATGAATATGAGGTATACAAGTAAATGGATATTCAACTCTGATGCTTATCGATGCATGTATGCCCCTTCATGAGTGCTTGGATGACTGAAATATTTCCCATGCACAGGAAATAATTAATCTAAAATTGTGTGAAGGCACGTGTAAAATAATTGTCCATATGGCTAAAAGATTTTTATCAATTTACAAAATAGCCTGCCAAATGGGTGCATGGAATATGAAGAACCACAATGTGCATGTCCAAGTCAAATATTTAAGAAGCTCTAATAACTAACACGGTGCTGTGAATAGGTTTCCAAAAAGGATAAATGTTCAATTACGGCTCCCAACCTGAGATGAATCTCATCAAATGAATCTCAGAAATATCACCATGACTAATGTGTGTTGAGATAGAGGATAGGATGGCAGCCCCGGAGAACCGCGCGACGCGGCTGAACGCCGAGTCCCGGGCCGCGAGCCAAACCCCGCCCACGTGTGACGTAGGCGGGACTCGACGTGAGACGCCACGTCAGGCAATGCCCCAGGAGTCGCCCGGCAGGTGCGCGCGCACAGTGTACACCTAGGGCAGCCAAAAGGAGAGCCTAGATCACAGAAGGAAACTATAAGTGCTATGAGTTCACCAGCCTAAAGTGGGATATATATAGAAATAACGCCCTAATATCAGATGCCATACATCAATATCCTAACTTAACGCAATAATATTAAGAGATTTATAAACAGCAAGTTCTACAAGATTGAATAACATAGCATACGATAGCAGCTTCTGATTCTATATAAGACAGTATGGAACATTCAAATCATTCCTATGGATATTCAAATCGTTTTTATAAATCGTATATAAGTTACTGTAGTAAGTATAGACTAATACAACCACCTGTAACCCTATATATCGCCAGGGCATACTATTACATGCGTGTAACATCAAATATTACACCTAATCATATAATCACATATAATGCTACCGTAAGATCATATACGCAAAAACATATACATATAAAGTTGTATTAATCAGAAAAATCTGTAACATCTCTCTGACTATCCTCATCAATATTGCCCATTATTTAGATTAGGCACACCCCTGTTAAACTATTGGTTCCTGTAGATTTGGGGTGTTAACAAGCTCGGCCATGGTTAACTATACAACCTATTGGAGTTAACATAAGATAAATGGATTTGTTAGAAGACTTTTTATTGGAGCGGTCCCAATATAACGATATGCACTTGCTGGTGTGATGTCAACCCCGGAAGAAGGCTGAACGCTGAAACGTGCGTTGGGGCTGGCATCATCACCCACAGGAGGTATATTTCATCTTTTTGCACTGCAGGTACTATTTGTATAGGACTGGTGATTTGTTTGAAATTACATTTTGCAGTCTTAGGGACATCTTCTCATTGCTATCTAGCAACGAAAAGCAAGTACTGGGGTTTTTGGATATATGCAACCTCTTACTATTAGGGATGTGGGCGGTGGTGCCTTCTTTGGGTTTCCCACTTTTTTAACTTGCATGTTATGTATGTCTTTTGCTATTTAATAAAGATTGTTATATTTTTATGAATTTGGGTTCATTCGTTTCTTTTTCGGATACATCCTTGAAGAGATTAGCATAGGAGAGAGCACAGCAAGCATCCATTGCCATGCCAGTAATTTGCTTGTAGAAAACATGGTTGAACACAAGATAGCTCTTCAAGAGCACAAAAATCAAGAGATCTAGGACAAAAGAATGATGTCTACGATCACCTGAAATCTGCTGCTTGAGGAAAAAGAAAACCGCTCCAATGCCAATTTCATGGTTTATACATGTGTGTAGAGCGATTCTACATCCATAGTTACAAGAAAAATGTTAGACGGGACCGTGATGTCCTTCCGTTGCCGTATCAGATGAGATGTATCCTGGATATAGGAACCTAATGAGGTAAAGAAGGCTGTAAGATATGATGCAGGTAGATGCAGGGACGTTCAAAGAGAATACCAATGTCTGCAACAATAGGCCTACCTGGTGGCTCTTGTTTGGACTTATGCACCTTTGGAGGCATGTACATAGTTGGAACAACCGGATGCAATGTCGTAAGAATGGTAAATTCTTTTTTGGTCAATATGCTGTTATGCGTGGCAGACAGAAACAGTTGGTCTAATTTCTTTTTGAAAGTGGTTGTGGGGTCCGATGGTAATGTCTGGTAACAATGGATATTAGTAAGTTGATGCTTGACTTCCCTCATGTACATCTCAAAAGGCCATAAGACAATATTTCCACCCTTATCAGCTTCCTTTATTATAAAGGGTGTCTTTTTTTGAGTTGCACAGGGCCTATCTTCTTTAATTCCTAAATTTTCCCACTGGTGCCCATCCAGTTTTAGTTTGGAAATGTTCCTGCTGACAGTAAAATAAAAAAATCTGGACTACTGGAAAATGTAAGAAAGAGGGTGTAGCTTCTGAAGGCAACCTCTATAGACTGCTATTAGCATTTCCTGACCCTTCATTTTCCTGCAGTAAGTCCAAAAGATCACTGAAAGTTTGCCTCTCATCCGAGGGTAGGAAGTTGATGATCGAGGGTTGATGATAAAGTAACTTAAAGGTCAACTGTCTGCAAAACAAATATAGGTCTTTGATCAAAGTGAACCTAGCTAACGTATTCATGGGTAAAGACGACAATCCTTTAGACAAGAGAGATCTCTCAATATCTGATAGGGTGTATTCAGATAAATTAATACCGTATAAACTCGAGTATAAGCTGATCCGAGTATAAGCCAACCCCCCTAATTTTGCCACAAAAAAATGGGAAAACTTATTGACTCGAGTATAAGCCTAGGGTGGGAAATACTCTATAGATTATTCCCCCATATGGTGTCCCCAGAAGAAGCTCCATAGATTATTCCCCCATATGCTGACCCCATAAGAAGCTCCTTAGATTATTCCCCCATATGCTGACCCCATAAGAAGCTCCTTAGATTATTCCCCCATATGCTGACCCCATAAGAAGCTCCTTAGATAATTCCCCCATATGCTGACCCCATAAGAAGCTCCTTAGATTATTCCCCCATGTGCTGCCGCTGCTGCATGTAAAAATAAAAAAAATGACATACTCACCTCTCCGTCACTGGGTGTCAGATACTCACCTGTCCTGCGTCCATGGCTGCTCACCGCTATCTGCCACGTCATCGGTTAGTGACGTTCAGACTGCAGGGGGCACAGTGCAGGTGAGTAATGCTATACTTACCCGTCCTGACGCTGTCTCTTGAGCCCCCAGCTTCTCCGCACTCTCTCTTCCTGCGTTCAGCGGTCATGTAATACCGCTCATTAAAACTCATGAATATGCACATATTCATGAGTTTTAATGAGCGGTACCATGTGACCGCTGAAGGCAGGAAGAGAGAGCGCGGAGAAGCTGGGGGCTCAAGAGACAGCGTCAGGACGGGTAAGTATGACCTGGCACCCCCGCCCCCCCTCCCCCTATGACCCCTTGGTGTATATGACTCGAATATAAGCCGAGAGGGGGACTTTCAGCCCCAAAAAATGGGCTGAAAATCTCAGCTTATATTCGAGTATAAACGGTAATTTGTAAATTATCTACATTGGCATTGTCTGTCGGCATTATTTCTTTCTCTTCTGTCTCAGTTCCCTCTTGTACGTTGGAGACAAATCCCTGTAGTGCTGGCCTCTCTTCCTTTGATTTAGAACATATCAGGATCCTGACAGCGCCGGCATACAGCCTCCGCTGAGCAGGGACTCACCCGCACTGTAGGGACCCCTGGGGACCAGGATAGCTAGAAAGTATAGGTGCACAGGACCTGAGTGATGAAGTTTAACAAGCCGGCATGGGACCTATGGTCATGTGACTGCCAAGGGGCGAGGCTTAGCGTCCTGCTTTCAGAGAAGACAGAAAACTCAGAGTCGGGCAAAACGGAGGTCATTCACAGTACGGACAGCGAGGTACAGGAGGGGTAAACGGATGGGAGGTCAGACAAAGCCAAAGGTCATACACAAGAGGGCGACGTGGTACCAAGGGGACGAGCAGAGATAAGTCGGGTCACAAGCAGAGAGTCATACACGAGAGGTAGCGCAGTACAAGAGGAACAGGCAGAACTCGTAACAGGGACAGAACCGGATCAAAACCAAACAAGCAAGCAAGATATCAGGCACAAGGCACACGTATGCACAAGGTCAACTAACTCAGCCGAGGGCAGGAGTATAACTGACACCGGACCTAGGTCCAGTGAGCATTAAATAGCCGCCCTCTGCCAGGGAGAGGCAGAACAATTAACCCCCAATCAGACCAGGACGGGCCAAAGCGAAACCCCGTCCTGGATCATGACAGTACCCTACTCTCAATGGGGGGCCGCTGGACCCCCAGGTCTCTCAGGGTACTTTGCGTGAACGGCCAGGACCAACCGATCCGCATGAACCGATCGAGCAGGAACCCATGAGCGTTCTTCAGGACCGTAGCCCTTCCAATGTACCAGATATTGAAGGGCATGACGGACCAATATGGAGTCGACAATTCGCTCCACCTCGTACTCCGACTGCCCATCTACCAAAACTGGTGTTGGGGAAGCTGATGATCCCTCCCCAGCAGACCTCACAGGTTTCAAAAGGGCCTTATGAAAAACATTTGGGATCCGCAGAGATGGTGGGAGACGCAACCGAAAGCCACCGGGTTAACTGCCTCGGTAATTTCTTAACGACTGATAAACTTGGGTCCATGCTTCGCAGAGGGGACCTTGAGTCTTATATTCTTGGTGGACAACCATACCTTATCCCCAATCTGAAACACCGGTCCCGAGGATCGTTTTTTGTCCGCAAAAAATTTAAATTTGTCCTGGGCCTTCGTAGTATTACTCTGGACCTCTCGCCATACCTCCCCCAACCGCTGGATCATCTCATCCGCCCCAGGACACCCAGAATTCAAATGGGAAAATTCTCCAAAATGAGGATGAAACCCATAATTGCAGAAAAAGGGAGATGTACCCGTAGACTGGTTAACGCGGTTGTTAAATGCAAACTCAGCCACCGGTAACACAGAACACCAATCATCTTGTCGGTGTGAGGTCAAGCAATGCAAAATTTGCTCCAGAGATTGATAGGTCCGCTCGGTCTGCCCATTAGTCTCTGGATGATAAGCGGATGAAAAGGACAGACCAATACCCAACCTTTTACAAAAAGCCCTCCAAAATCTGGAAACAAATTGCACTCCTCTATCAGACACCACATTCAAGGGTACCCCATGCAACCGCACCATATGCTCAACAAACAATCTGGACAATGTTTCCACATTAGGTAGAGCTGCCAAAGGTACAAAGTGTGCCTGCATACTAAACCTGTCCACCACAACCCAGTCGACGGTATTACCCTTGGAGGGGGGAAGGTTGGTGATGAAATCCAAGGACAAATGCGTCCATGGTCTCTCATGAATTGGCAGTGGTACCAATTCCCCGGCCGGCCGGTTATAGGGTTTTTTTGCACGGGCACAAGCATCACAAGCAGACACATATTCCCCAACATCAGAGGCTAAAGCAGACCACCAGAATACTCCAGCAATGGCCTTCCGGGTAGCCGAGATCCTTGGATGTCCACCCAGAACTGAGTCATGGAACGCCCGGAGGACCTCAAGGCAAAGCTGAGCTGGCACAAAAAGTTTGTCCAACGGCTCAGCCGGCGGTGCAAGAGACTGGGCTTCCCGAATCTCTCGTTCCAACATTTTCGAAATACCTGCCACCACCACCCCAGGCTGAAGAATGGAGGATGGAGGTTCCGGGGGGGACACCGGATCTAGACTGCGTGACAAGGCATCTGCTCTGACATTTTTAGATCATGGCCAAAAAGTGATCGAGAATTTGAATCGGGAAAAAAAAGTGACCATCTAGCCTGTCTAGGTGTCAACCTCTTAGCTGACTCAATATAAGCTAGGTTTTTGTGGTCCATAATTACGGTTATTGGATGGACAGCCCCCTCCAAAAAATGCCTCCATTCTTCAAAGGCCAACTTAACGGCAAGAAGTTCTTGATTTCCCACATCATAGTTTCTCTCCGCAGGAGAGAATTTCTTTGAGAAAAAGGCGCAAGGTCTTAAATTGGTCAAAGTGGCGGGTCCCTGGGACAATACCGCCCCCACCCCCACCTCTGAGGCATCTACCTCAACAATAAATGGTTCAAACGGGTCCGGTTGAACAAGAAACGGGGCCAACATGAAACATGTTTTCAAAAACTGAAATGCCGCTACCGCTGCGGTTGACCAATTCTTGATATCGGCCCCCTTTTGAGTCATGTCTGTGAGGGGTTTAACCACCTGTGAGAACCCCTTTATAAATTTGCGATAGTAATTGGCGAATCCTAGGAAACGCTGCAGAACCTTCAAATCACAAGGTTGAACCCACTCGACAATGGCCTGCACCTTATTAGGATCCATGCGATACCCTTCAGCAGACACGATGAACCCCAGAAGCGACAGTTCCTGAATGAAAAAACAAACATTTTTCCAGTTTAGCAAAGAGACAGTTCTCCCGGAGCCTTTGGAGAACTGCCCGAACATGACCAATGTGAGTCTGTTTATCAGGAGAATAGATCAATATGTCATCCAAATATACCACCAAAAAACGTCCAATAAAGTCAGAGAACACGTGATTTATGAAGTTTTGGAAGACCGCTGGAGCATTGGTCAAGCCGAAAGGCATGACCAGATTTTCAAACAACCCTTCAGTAGTGAGAAAAGAGGTTTTCCATTCATCTCCGTCTCAGACTCGGATAAGGTTATACGCTCCCCGTAGATCTAATTTTGAAAACCACTTAGCTCCGGACAATTGGTTGTATAAATCAGGAATAAGTGGAAGGGGATACGTATTCCTCACAGTTATCTTATTTAACTCACGAAAATCGAGGCATGGGCGTAAACCACCGTCTTTTTTTCTTTACAAAAAAGAACCCCGCCCCCACAGGAGAAACAGAAGGACGAATGTGTCCCTTACGGAGGCTTTCGGAAATATACTCCTTCATCGCAGCCCGTTCTGGATTCGAAAGGTTATACGCGGGCCTTGGGCAATTTAGCACCTGGAACCAGGTCAATGGCACAATCAAATGGGAGGTGTGGTGGTAAAACCTCAGCCTCTTTTTCGGAGAAAACATCCATATAGTCTATCAGGCACTCCAGAATACCTTCCAGACCCACAGACGACACAGACACAGTATCAAGACATTTCTCAGAACAATAGGGACCCCATTTAACAATGTCCCGACATTCCCAATTAATTGCAGGATTATGCAATTGTAACCAGGGGGACCCCAACACCAGTCCCGCAGGCAGGTTGTCCATCACAAAACATGAAATACTTTCCTGGTGCAAGGAACTCACTTTAAGGAGAAACTCTTCAGTACGAAACATAATGTCATTCTTTACCAATGGTGTTTTGTCAATGGCCATAATGTGAATAGGAGTCTCCAACCTAACTTTAAATAACTTACACCTGGATACCAAATCAGAGTCAATAAAGTTCAATGCTGATCCGCAATCCACGAAGGCAGAAGTGGATGTGGAGACACTCCCACAACAAAGTTCCCCTTCAACAACATTTTAGAGAAGGCAGAAAAAGGTACCTCATAGCCTGGGTGACCTCCACGACAATCACCCGTGCTCAGTCGCTTGGTTAGTGGACGGGAGGGGCACACCTTTCTCCAATGTCCACAATCGCCACAGTGAAAACAGCCTTTTCCCACGCGCCGTTGTCTCCTTTCACTTTCCTTGAGGTCGATGGTTCCTCGAGGAGGAGGTGTTGTATTGTATGTTAGAAACGCGTATATCTGCACAGAGATTGAAGCTTCAG
This sequence comes from Dendrobates tinctorius, assembly GCF_039654945.1. Lineage (NCBI taxonomy): Eukaryota > Metazoa > Chordata > Amphibia > Anura > Dendrobatidae > Dendrobates > Dendrobates tinctorius. The sequence goes on from NW_027361684.1 coordinate 61,397,150, forward strand.
AGACTGGGAGTTCTGTGGAAACTGTTTGGGTAAGAATACAAGGACAGAACAATGGAAAGGACACCATTGTAGGCATTTACTACAGGCCGCCTGTGTAAGCTGAAGATATGGATGAACTCTTTATGCATCAAATGGCCAAGTTCTCCAAAAAATATGACATAGTTGTCATGGGAGATTTCAACTATCCAGACATTTGTTGGGAATCTCTCTCAGGCAAAACTAACAGGTCAAGGAAATTCTTATCCTCTCTTGCTGACAACTTTATCTTCCAAAAGGTAGGGGAGAAAACAAGGGGAACTGCTACCTTGGATCTAATCCTTATAAACAGGGAGGAAATGGTTGAGGAGGTAAAAGTGGCTGGGACCCTAGGAGGTAGCGACCATGCTATTTTAGAATTTTGGATAACTAGAGGCGGAAGACCTGTGAAGACTCAGACGTCAAGGTTAGATTTCAGAAAGGCAGATTTTAAAGGATTCAGAAAGAGAATTGGAGGGATCCAATGGCTGGATATCCTTAAAGACAAAAATGTCCAGGAAGGATGGGAAATCTTGAAAAATGAAATTCTCAAAGCACAGTTGTTAACAATTCCGAAAAGAGGGAAGAATAGGAAGCATTTAAGGAAACCAGGATGGATGAACACAGAACTTAAGGACATGCTAAAAAGGAAGAAAAAAATGTTTATAAAATGGAAAGAGGGAGGCATATCTAAAGAAGAATATAATGCTGTCTGCAAAACCTGCAGGGCACAAATCAGATTATCTAAAGCTGAAAATGAATTGAGGCTTGCAAGAGATGTCAAAAGCAATAATAAAGGATTTTGGGGATATGTCAAAAGTAAAAGAAAAGTAAAAGATGCTATCGGATTTTTACAGGACGAAAATGATGAAATGGTTAGACAGGATGTTGAGAAGGCTGAACTTTTAAATTCCTATTTTGCATCTGTTTTCTCTCAGAAAGGAAAAGTAACATCAACTGTTATTCACTGTCCTATTAAGGGAATAGAAGAATCCAGGATATCTAAAAACAGAAAGATAGTGAGGAAACACTTAGCTAACCTAAATGAATTCAAGTCTCCAGGTCCAGATGAATTACACCCCGGAGCACTGAAGGAGATAGCAGAAGAAATTTTTGAACCCTCTCCATAATCTTTGAAAATTCTTGGAGAACAGGAGAAGTGCCAGAAGACTGGAGAAGAGCAAATGTTGTTCCTATCTTCAAAAAGGGGAAGAAGGTGGACCCAGGCAACTATAGGCCGGTGAGTCTGACTTCTATACCAGGAAAGATCTTTGAACAAATTATTAAACAATATGTATGTCAATACCTGGATAAGAATGAAGTGATTAAACAGAGTCAGAATGGGTTTGTAACTAATAAGTCATGTCAGACTAACTTAATTTCCTTCTATGACGGTATCACTGATTGGGTGGATCAAGGAAATGCTGTAGATATAGTATATCTTGACTTCAGCAAAGCATTTGACAAAGTCTCTCATACAATCCTTATTGAAAAAATGACTAAGTATGGAATGGACAAGGCAACTGTTAGGTGGATTCATAACTGGCTTAGTGATCGGACCCAAAGAGTGGTCGTAAATGGCTGCACATCCAGTTGGAAGAATGTCTCAAGTGGGGTACCACAGGGCTCTGTCCTGGGCCCTGTATTGTTCAACATCTTTATCAACGATTTAGATGAAGGAATTGAGGATAAACTGATTAAATTTGCTGATGACACAAAGCTAGGAGGGATAGCTAATACTAGAGAAGACAGAGAGAGGATTCAAAAAGATATAAATAAACTGGAGAAGTGGGCAGCAACTAACAGAATTGTTTTTAACAGGGAGAAATGCAAAGTACTACATCTGGGCAATAAAAATGAAAAAAGCATATACAGAATGGGAGGAATAGGGCTAAGTGACAGCTCATGTGAAAAAGACTTGGGTATACTAATAGATCACAGACTGAATATGAGTCAACAGTGTGATGCAGCAGCAAAAAAGGCAAATGCAATTCTAGGATGTATTAACAGAAGCATACAGTCTAGATCACGTGAAGTCATTATTTCCCTCTACTCCTCTTTGGTCAGACCTCATCTGGAATATTGTGTCCAGTTTTGGGCACCACATTTTAAAAAAGACATCAACAAACTGGAGCAAGTTCAGAAAAGAGCGACCAGAATGGTGACCGGTCTGCAAACCCTGTCTTATGAGGAAAGGTTGCAGGATTTGGGAATGTTTAGTTTGCAAAAGAGAAGACTGAGAGGAGACTTAATAGCTGTCTACAAATATCTAAAGGGCTGTCACATTGTAGAAGGATCAACTTTATTCTCATTTGCACAAGGAAAGAACAGAAGCAATGGGATGAAACTGAATGGGAGGAGACACAGATTAGATATTAGAAAAAACTTTTTGACAGTTAGAGTGATCAATGAGTGGAACAGGCTGCCACGAGAAGTGGTGAGTTCTCCTTCAATGGAAGTCTTCAAACAGAGGCTGGAAAGACATCTGACTGGGATGATTGTTATGATGAGTCACCGAAGGAGGAAAAAACAAAATACCAGCTAAGTCCAGAAAAGCCAGAGAGGTTGGCAGCTATCGGATTGCAGACCCCTGAACCTATCCACAACATCTAGCAGTAGCCGCGGGGGTTCATACGGTGCCCTAGACCCCTCGATCACAGCCGGAGAACTATATAGCCTAAAGACAGAAAGGTGAAAAACTAAACTGCCCCAGAGCAGACCCCAAAGCAATAGGCAGCCCCCAACATATAATGACGGTGACGCAAGATGAAAACACTAACACAGATAGAAAGATAGGTTGAGCAAATGATGGGGCCCAAGCTAACTACATAGGACAGGATAGGAAAGCTGCTGTCTGCCATCCGCAAAAACCCTATCAAAATGAGCCAACCGACTGATAGGAAAAACAGGCCCTGAAGTCGCTAGGCTTCAAAAGACTATATCAGCACTCAGGTATATTCTGAAGACAGAGCAAAATATCAACAGATCAGAGACAAAAATGGAATTCAGCTCACCCCCGGCCGGGGATGGCAGAACTCCCAAAAAACAAGGCAAAACAAAAACAAAACTGAAGAGTACAAAGCAGAGCAGGAAAACGTAGCTTTGAGATGCCGGAATCAGACTCGTCTCCAAGAATCCAGCAGGAAAATCACCAGCCAGGAAGAAGGGCATCGGCAGCCTTATATCCAGTCCTCAATTCCAGCCACCCAGTCATCATCTAGCTGCCCAGGTGTTTGGTAATCAGTCTCACTACCTTCCTTCACTAGAGGAGGGAGTTCATCAGACCTCAATGGTGAAGGGAAAAATGAACTCACAACAGATGATTTAGCGAATCCTGCTTTGAGCAGGGGGTTGGACCAGATGGCCCCAGAGGTCCCTTCCAACTCTACGATTCTATGATTCCATCTCCGCGATCTCCAATATAGGACTGGCTCCCCTTCCTTGGGAGAATAACGGTCTTTCACTTTGCATCACTCCCCTCTCCCGTAGCCGGCGATCCATTCGGACGGCCTGTGTCATAGCCTCCTCCAGGGAATCAGGAAGACGGTGGAGAGCCAAAGCATCTTTCAGATATTCAGACAGGCCTCTACGGAACAAACCCCGGCGGGCGGCATCATTCCAACAGACATCAGCAGCCCAGCGTCTGAATTCTGTACAAAACCACTCGGCTGAGTGCTTTCCCTGGCACACACTCATCACCATGTCCTCAGCCATACGCATATGATCAGGCTCATCATAAATATGCCCCAGGGCCTTAAAAAATGCCACTACCGTCATACGCTCAGGGGCCGAGGTCGGAAGGGAGAAAGCCCAAGCTTGGGCGGCTCCCCTTAACAGAGACATAATGACCTCCACTCTCTGACTTTCATCCCCAGAAGAGTGTGGTCTTAAGGAAAAAAAAGCTTATAGCCCTCCTTGAAAACTCTGAACTCATTTTTAATTCCAGAAAAGGTATCTGGTAACTTCACTGGAGACTCAGGGGAAACTAGTGTAACATCCCGAGCCCCCGATGAAAAAACCCCCTGCACAGTGTCTAGCTGCTGAGACTGAGCCAGGACTCGTTCTCCAAGGAGTTTCTGAGACATCTGGGCCAGGTGTTTAACCTGCTCAGAAAGAGCGTGCATAAGATCCATCACATACACAGGAGAATGGGAGCAGAGAAAAAAAAATGGTATTGGTCAGTTATAATATCAGGATCCTGACAGCGCCGGCGTACAGCCTCCGCTGAGCAGGGACTCACCCGCATTGTAGGGACCCCTGGGGACAAGGATAGCTAGAAAGTATAGGTGCACAGGACCTTAGTGATGAAATTTAACAAGCAGGCACGGGACCTACGGTTATGTGACTGCCAAGGGGCGGGGCTTAGCGTCCTGCTTTCAGAGAAGACAGAAAACTCAGAGTCGGGCAAAACGGAGGTCATTCACAGTATGGACAGCGAGGTACAGGAGGGGTAAACAGATGGGAGGTCAGACAAAGCCAAAATTCATGCACAAGAGGGTGACGCGGTACCAAGGGGACGAGCAGAGATAAGTCGGGTCACAAGCAGAGAGTCATACACGAGAGGTAGCGCAGTACAAGAGGGACAGGCAGAACTCGTAACAGGGACAGAACTGGATCAAAACCAAACAAGCAAGCAAGATAGCAGGCACAAGGCACACGTAAGCACAAGGTCAACTAACTCAGCCGAGGGCAGGAGTATAACTGACACCGGACCTAGGTCCAGTGAGCATTAAATAGCCGCCCTCTGCCAGGGAGAGGCGGAACAATTAACCCCCAATCAGACCAGGACGGGCCAAAGCGAAACCCCGTCCTGGATCATGACAGAACACTTCTGTTGGCCCCTCCTGCTGCGCCTTCCTGGTCGCTTGCTCCTGAGGATAAAAAATCACTGGTAGTGGAATCACCAGCCAAAGAGGTTGGATTTGGATTTTGGTAGTTGTCTTTATTGAATCTAGTTGATCTTTTGTTGCCATGGTGTGACCACTTCAATGTCTTATTTGTCAACGAAATCCATTTTGTCATGCATGAATTTGCATTTCTTTCTTTGTATCACCTTCTTTTCAAAGTAGTCAATAGTTTCCTTAAGACTCTGTTGAAATGGCTCAACAAACTTCTGTGTATCAAAAGCATTCAATTTGGTTTTCTTGTCCTTAATATCCTCCTTTAATTTAATCAATAGATTGCGATCATGTACTATGAGCATACTATGAGCATATTAATCAAAGTAGATGAACATTTTAAAAGGCCGGCCTCCTATGTCCTTTTAAAGTTAAGGTCGGCTTCCCAGGCTGGAAAAATCTTAATTCTCAATCCTCTTCAAATAAACCACAATTTACTGTACTCCTCCAGAATCTTGATGTTCTACCAGGTCTTAGTCAGTGTTTTATGGAGGCTAGTGATTTCTGAGGCTATGCTAAGAATATGTGACCAATGCATCACTAATATCAAAGATACCCTCAACCTGACCCTTCCAGGCCAACTCCCTGGCTTCTAAGTTCATGATGAGAAGAAAAATATATTGGAAAGATAGTCATATATACTGTATATATATATATATATATATATATATATACTACTCAAAAAATAAAGGGAACACTAAACAATTCCCTTTATTTTTTTGAGCAGTACATATATATTATAAAAATTTCAATTTGAAGATTAAATTTCAATGTACAAAAGAGCGTGCCAACACTCCGAGAAGTAGTAGTGAAATACTCTGACTCACCCTACTCGTTACGAGTAGCTCCTAATACTCGGGTATTCATAACGAGTAGTGAGTCCAATGTAAGTTTATGGGAAATGTGAGTAATGGGCAGAGAATGTGTGTGGAGGGAGACTATGTGTGCACAGAGAATGTGTACGGAGAATGTGTGCGGGGGTCTGTGGGGTTGTGTGTGTGCAGGGCCTGTGCGGGGCTCTGCCGCACCTGTGCGGGGCTGTGCCAGGCTCCACAGGCTGTGCTGGCCTCTGCTGGGCCTGTGCAGGGCTGTGCCGGGCTCTGCCGGTGCTGTTTGGGGCTCTGCCCGTGCTGTGTGGGGCTTGTGGGGCTCTGCCCATGCTGTGTTGGGCTGTGCGGGGCTCTGCCGGTGCTGTGCGGGGCTGTGTCGGCCTCTGTTGGGCCTGTGCAGGGCTGTGCCAAGCTCTGCTGGTGCTGTGCAGGGCTGTGCCGGCCTCTGCCAGGGCTGTGTGGGACTGTGCGGGGCTGTGCTGACCTCTATTGGGGCTTGTGGGGCTGTGCCGGGCTTTGCCGGTGCTGTGCGGAGCTGTGCTGGCCTCTGCCGGGCCTGTGCGGGGCTGTGCCAATCTCTGCCGGTGCTGTGCAGGGCTGTGCCGGCCTCTACCGGGGCTGTGCCGGTGCTGTGCTGGCCTCTACCGGGGCTTGTTGGGCTGTGCCGGGCTCTGCCGGTGCTGTACGGGGCTGTGCCGGCCTCTGCCGGTGCTGTGCGGGGCTGTTGCGGACTCTGCCAGGGCTGTGTGGGGCTCTGCCGGGCTCGGGCTCTGCTGGCTGTGTGGGCACCATCCGATGGGACTACTTGTCTCATCCGACTATGTCTGATACAGTGACAGTATTAGCCGAACACACCTTATTCCCCAAAGCCCTCGTCTCCTGCAAATAATGTTAAAATAATAAACCAACCTATACTCTTCTTTCCACCGTAATCCATTAATAATGAGTGTCCCATGACGATCTCCCGTGGAGAGCTGGAACATCAGCTTATGCGACTGCTCTCCAGAGGCTCCAGCGATACAGTGACGGAGATAAAGGAAGATTTCTGCTGACTCACAGCTGCAGCCACCTCTCAGTACTCAGTCCCCAGCTGCCACTATTTCTCCCCACCCTGTATCAGCACGTGTCCAGGAAAATTACTCATGCCTGTACCAACTCACTTACTGAGATTATACACTAAAAATTTGGCTTTTATCCTAAGTCATGTGGCAAGGCTCATTAGAGGGTTGATATTGACTTTTAGGATAGTTACATCCCATAGGTGCCACTCCTCTCTGAAGAGAAAATTTACATATTTTTCAGAGGAGCGTTGCAAGGCTTAAAAGTCTCCAAACCTTGGCATGTCAGGCTTTACATGTCAGTCTCCACAAGGAAAAATGTTACCCCTTAGATACCCATCAGATGCCTCCCACCCAGCCAAACCAGATCTGAAACTTTGCACTGATGAGGGGCAGTATTTAGAAAGTATTTGCCTGCAAATGGAGATTTTGGTTTTGGCTTTTATCTTAAGTCACGTGGCAAGGCTTGTTACAGGGTCGATATTGACATTTAGGATTGCTACTTCCAATAGGTGGCATTAAAGTTCGAGTCCTCTTCCTCTCTAAAGAGACAATTTGGAGTACATCAACCACAGCTTAAAATATTTTAATGAAGCTCTCTAGTTCTTGCCTTCAAGGGTCTATGGATGACCTTCCTTATAATTTTTTCCTGAATTTTCACTTTATGTAAAGCCTTTATAAGTGTAACAGTATGTCAACTGCACTTTTAAAATATTTGAATGGAGCCCACCATTTGTTGCCTTCAAGGGTCTATGGATGACTGTAATACCCTCCTTACCAAGTTTTCCTGGCTTTGCACTTTGAGCAAAGCCCTTATGAGTGTAGAAGTATAACAGCTACACTTTCAAAATATTTTAATGAGATTTGACAGTTGTTGCCCTTAAAACTTTCTCCTGGCTTCAGACTGTGTGCAAAGTCTTTATGAGTGTAGAAGTGCCACAAATACAATATCTTAATTTTTATATGAGAGACTCCAGTTGGTGCCTTCAAGGGTGTATGCATGACCCTCCTTGTAATTTTTTTCTGGCTTTGCACTGTGTGCAGAGCCTTTTTGAGTGTAGGAGTATGATTACTACACTTTCCTATTATTTGAATGAGGCACTACAGTTGGTGCCTTCAATGGTGTATGGATGACCCTGCCTGTATTTTTTGGCAGTTTTGCACTTAGTGCATAGTCTTTATGAGTATAGAAGTACCATTACATGACAATTTGAACATAATGTCCATAAGATCCTACTTTCTGTCTGATACAGGTTGTATATGAGACTTAGGAAAATAGCGGTAGAGCAGGGGCACTGTAGATGTGGCAGGGAGATAAAATGCAGAATCAGGTCCACTGTATCTCCAGCCGTATGCCTTCAGAAAGGATCAATGTGAAACCAAAAGTAAATGACGGTCATAGGAGCACAAGAAAGAGACCAGGACAAGAAGTTTGGAGTTTGCCACAACGGGTTTCGACGGTAACCCGTCTTCATCAGGTGGTAGTTTATGAGTCCCTTTTGCACCAAACTTTTGGCAAATCTTACTTTCTTCATAAATGACACTGAAATTTCCAATGCTTTAAAGGGAACCTGTCAACAGGGTTGTGCACAGTAACCTTCACACAGTGTCAGGTCGGCGTCATTATACTGATTAAAATGAAACCTTGGCTGATGAAATCTGTCTTGTGGTTTGTAGTTTAATCTTTATTTTCAGTTTTGAGTTAATGATATGCTCATGCTTTGGGGCGGGCCTTTGGGGGGGTTTTCATGTGATGCTCTGCTTAGGCATTCATAATGCAGACTGCTGACAGGTCACTGATCCCTCAGTGACCTGCCCCCTAGTTTGCATAATGAATATCTGTATATACTGTAGAAAAAAAAACCCCTTCTGCAGGCACAAGCCAGCCATGGCACCTACACTGCAGCATAATCGCATGTTTAATGTCCCAAAAATAAATGTGCTTGATGTTATTCAGATAGAAAATAAAATTTCTCCTCCAATTCCTCACATAAAGACCCCCCCTCCAGGTCCGCCCCGAAGCACAAGCATATCATTAACTCAAAATTGTAAATAAAGCTTAAACAGCAACCACAAGACGGATTTCATCAACCAAGTTATCATTTTAATCAGTATAACGGTGCCGACCTGACCCTGTGTGTAGGTTACTGTACACAATCCTGCTGACAGGTTCACTTTAAAGTGAAGTAAAAGCATGACACCATTGTTCTCAGCAGCAATCTGGCACTTAGAGATGCTTTCAGGAGTCTTCCCCATGCTGGTCTCCTTCCATTTAGTACTCTTCATTTCAACATTTTCACTGCCCCCCCTGACTTTCTTGTACGGTCTGCCAGAAAAATGCTCAGATTTCCCATTGACTCCCATTATACTCGTTACTCGAAAAGAGCATCTGAGCATTAGGAATTGCTCTGGTTTAAGTAAGGAGACTGTGATCATGTTAGTGCTTGATCATCCTTAGTTGTCAGTTATCTTGATAACAAGCTGTAAACCATGGAATTAATAATTCCACCAATTTTGAGAATTGAAAGGATTTTAATAATAGGTAAATTATAAATCTGCTTGTGTTTTTCAAACACTTTTTAATTTTACACATTAATAAGATGAGCCAACACTTTTATTAGCATCTAATCTATACCCCTGGTATTTTTTTGTAGTAAAGTGCCATTATTATAAATTTATGTAGTGCAGTTGGAGTATTTCCTCTGCTTTATTTTACTGTGTTTTATTTATAAGACATAACTTTAGAGGATGGGGTTGTACTTCTTTATATAAATGAATAATGTACATTGATTTTTGAGCATTCAGCGACTTTTACATTTCAATATTCTCTCATTTTCCTGTGTAAAAAGAATATAGTAGCATTTTTTATGCAGATAGCATTTTCTATTAGAACAATTCTAGAAATATTTATTGAAAGTGTATTTTCAGAACCAAGTAAACCAACAAATGCACAAATAGCTGCAAATCTATTGTGGTCTCTGATGAAGTTTTTTTATATACAACATTGATGGAATTCCACACGAAATTCCAGACCAAACTCTTGTGCAAACTTGGTCTTAGAATATAACCTGATTATTTGTCTTTAAAGGGAATCTGTCAATGGAAATTTGCGGGCTATGTAAATGCCCTGTGTCCAGTCCGATGGGCGATGCTTTTTCTTCTTTTCTCCACCCCATCCATGGCCACAGTCCGAGATATCTTTCCGGAATTAGAGTAGTTCTCCATATTTCCCGCATGCGCAAAGCAATCTTGCCTCGCGCACGTGCAGTATGCTTTGTCCAACTGCGGGCAAAGCCGAAAATCGTTACTGCGCATGCACTGGTACACTATGTCCTGGAAGTATTTCGCTGTGTTCCTGGACATAGAACATCGGTGCATGCGCAGTAATGATTTTCGGCTTTGCCCGCAGTTGGGCAAAGCATACTGCACGTGCGCCAGGCAAGATTGCTTTGCACACGCGCAAAATATGGAGAACTACTCTAATTCCGTAAAATATCGCGGATGATGGCCACGGATGGGGTGGAGAAAAGAAGAAGAAACACTGCCCATCGGGCCGGACATAGGGCATTTACATAGCCCGCAAATTTCTGGTGACAGATTCCCTTTAATCTTGAACAGATCTACTGTATAATGCGGTGCCCATAGATCAATGATAGGACAGACATGCTAAAGACACCTCTCCTTTCATTTTATCCATTTTTATCTGTTGTGTTGTTTATCTATCAAAGATTTTTTTTGGCCATGTTTTCTGTTTCTTTGTGTTATGATATATTTGCAGTACACAGGACGGATTCATTTATATTAGGATTATACATAGCATGCGTTGTATTTTGATTCAATATGTACTATGCTTTCAATATAGTAGAGATCATATGTGCACTATTTTCTTTTCTGAGTATCTGATTTCATAAGAATCCTATGGGGAAAAAATTGTTGCATGAACCATTGCATAATATTTTATAGCAGTACACAGCATTTTGAAAAGTGCCTGTGGCTTAAAAATACAAGACCAAAAAAAAACTGGACAGGATCAGAATGTATAAGGCTATAAATCTTAATATAGAGCCACAGAACAATATTTTCTTATTATAGTACCTAATTTTAATTGAGATTTTAATTTGAAAGATAGTAACACTGAAGAGCAAAAGTCTTCAATCTTCTTCCTGAAAAGTTAGCACTTATTTATTGAGTTATTTAATCCATAATAACACCACATAGAGAGGCTGAAGACTCCTATTGTTAGCTCATAGTTGACTGTTAAATAGAGAACAGAAGGTAACAACCAGTCAAGTCATTTGAGGTGTTGGAAAGGAAGGGATTGTTACAAAAGTTCATGACCTCCTATAGTGATTGCCTGTGGGAATTGGAATGTCTGACTGAAGTCAGTGTATGTCAGATGACTCTAAAAACTACATCTAGGCTTTCTCACATCTCTAATGATAGTGGGACTCACAGTTTAATAACTTAATTGTAATAGAGAAGAAAACATTTTTCACCTTATATTTTCTTGTTCAATTTTCCATTAAAAGACTAATTTAATTAAAAAAAAATAATAAATTTAATAATGCATGACAAGTAACATCAGGTGCCAGAAAATTGTTAGAGGGCCCCACTTTATTATGGTCATTTTTAGCAGCTAGTCCACAATATGGAAAATGTTTTTAATTACACAGGATTTAGAAAAATTAGAGATGGAAGAGCAAATCTTTTGCAAGTCGAAGTTTTGCTGAAATTTTCCACAATATTTGAATCTTTAATCTTTTAGCTGTGAATCACACTTACTGAAGTACCTCCAAATGCAATGAAAACACATGTATCACACTCTTTGGTCAACTAGGACTGTATTGAACCTCTTTCAAGTTCTTTAGCACAAACACAGCCCTAGTAATATCAAGGTGACCTCAACATATATAGCTGCTAGTGATGAGCGAGTGTGCTCGTTACTTGTGTATCTTGGGCATGCTCGTAGATTATGTTTGTGTCCCCGCAGCTACATGCAGGGCCGGACTGGAACTGAAAATCAGCCCTGGCTCACAAACCAAATCAGCCCACATGCAAATCAGTTAAATGGACGTGTATCTTTTCTATGCAGCCTTTTCTGTACAGTTTGTGGAATAGAACACTAACGGAGTTAAAAAGGTGAAAAATAATATGCAGTTAGGTCCATATATATTTGGACATAGACAACATTTTTCTAATTTTGGTTCTAGACATTACCACAATGAATTTTAAACAAAACAATTCAGATGCAGTTGAAGTTCAGACTTTCAGCCTTCATTTGAGGGTATCCGCATTAAAATTGGATGAAGGGTTTAGGAGTTTTGTGGATACCCTCAAATGAAAGCTGAAAGTTGGTTATTGCTTATGTCTGACATTCTCCTATTAAATATTTTATATTTCTTGTCTTGATATTTGTGTAATAAAGAAAAGCTTTTCATTACTCTTGGCTAGTGCTCTTTTATCTGTCTTTATATCGAGCACCCTGAAGTCCAGCAGATCCACCATCACTGCTGGACCTGTTTAGAAGCGGGACTAACTCCTAGCTGTGGTCTACGGACCAAACATTGGGCATGGGCAGGGCCTTGGGGCAGATCCCAAGTGCGCTCAACCATGTGAAATAGCTTATGCTCAGGAACATTGAGGGATAGCACTATCGGACAGCTCTACCCGTTCATTTGCTTTAGGAATAGAGCTATGGGATAGCTCTACCCGTGCACTTTCTTCATGGATAGCGCTATCGAATAGCTTTACCCGAACAGTATTAACGACACAGCTTTTTCATACACATATTGATTCTGTTACTAGTTTTACCCCTGCCCCATCTATCCTATTATTAATTAAAATAAAAAAATAAAAAAAAATTCTAAGTTCACTTAATTTTTTTTCACATTTATTAAACTTATCTATGTATTTTGTTATCTGATAAAATTCAGTACATATACAGATACTGGCCGGTGGCCGAACCTTATACTACAAACACTTATTACCTTTTGTGTCCAACATTTTACTTATGAGTTGTGCCCCTAAAGACATCAAAAATACAGGAAACCTCCATATCTTACTCCCACAAGTCCAGCAGATCCACCATCACTGCTGGACCTGTATAGAAGGACCTTCACCAGCAGCTACCTGTGGCCTTGTGACTGTTACATCTTCACCTGGACATGATTAGCGCCTCTGTCACCAGGCTCCGCGGTATTCATACTGCTCGCCTGATTGGTCTTTACTGATCACATGGTCACTGACTCTCATCCACCTATTGTCATTTTTATCTTTTATTCTTAATTTATGTCAGAAACTATAATATAACACCTTTGACATCGCAAACCATCATTTACAGCAATGAAATAAAACATCATATTAAATAACTTCTGGATATGGCATGGACCCTCATTTATTAGCACATGACCCAAATTACATTGCCCGATAAAATATATAGCACGGTATTTTTTTGAGTACCAGAGGCTAGTTTCACACTAGCGTTACAGGGCGCAGCGCACGGCCGCCGCTAAACTCTGACCCTGGCCGTGCCCCCTCCGGTCATCTCCTCCTCTGAGCACATGACGCTGCCTGCGATCAGCGTACCCTATATTTAGCGTTGGGTACCCTGGTCGTGCGCTGGCACACTTTTGCCGGCGTATCCGCCCTTTTGGCGCTGCGCCGACGTGCGCCAAGCGCAGTGTCATGCGATCAGACTTGAGAATCTGAACAAGAATCTGACTATGCAACGTTCGTGCCGAATTTGAGATTGGCGAACGTTTTACGAACAAGTTCGCTCATCTCTAACTATAATCTAGTTTTCAGCTCTTTTTTTCTAAATGTATTTATTTTTTTTAAAAAATAATAATTTCTAACACAGCTACAATATCCAAGAAGTATCATTGCTACTTCCAGTAGGTGGCAGTAAAATTCTAGCCCTCTTCCTTTCTGAAGAGACAATTAACACAGTTACATTAATTTTTCATCACAGAACATTCATAATACGAGCTCAATTAATCTCATTTTTAGCTCCTTTTAAAAATATGAAACGACTAAAGGTTTCCTTTATAGCACTTTGTCCCATCTTTATCTTATAGAACAGTTTAGGCTTAGATTGTTTCTCACCAGTAAACTTTCCATATTTAATGCTCTGCTGACCCTCTCCACTCACCCACACAGTCATCCTTTAAACTGAAGATTCTTTGTCTTCCTCTGCTGGCCAGGCTTTTATAAGCTGCAGCACTGACACTGTATGCTGTCTGAGAACAGAAGATCAAGAATGTGAGGGGGAAGTATCATTGTGTTTTGGATTTTATCATTGTTTAATCACCCAGAATAAATATGCATACAGTATATATAACTCATATGCCATTGTCTTTTATTTTAGCTAAGTAGTCTGCAACTATGGTCATTACAGAAAAACAACATATAAACAATGAAAGTGCAAAAATATCTGTCTGTCTATCATCATCTATTCACACATTTTTCTGTTTTCTTATCTTTCCTGGGTAATTTGCTTCTTATGTAACCACTATGTATCTTGTAGTGTATGTAAGTAGATTGCTTTTCCTGAGTAACTATCCATCAGGGGTCAGAATTGCACTATGACACTGACTGCAGAAATGTAATGGCTTGATTCAAGCACATGTTACACTACAGAAAGAAAATATTCTCCCAGTTTTGTGACATCTCTTATGCTTTATAGTAACATGTAACATCACTGTACATTTTTTCCTATACATTGAGGTTATTGTTGCATGGCAGACTTTTTTTTTACATCTATTATCTGTATGCTATAATGTTATATTACTATTATTATTATGCTTTGCTGATATAGCACAATCATATTCCACAGCCCTATACAGTACATACTGTACTGTTGTGAGTTCAAGCTTTTTTTCCTAAAAATCATCAGCTGTCAGCTTCAGCAAGGCTGGCTAGCAAAAATAGAGGGGTCCATACACCGTATTTTTTAATTATTTAAATAAATAATTTAAATGGTGTGGGGTCCCCCAATTTTGAAAACCAACCAAGCCTGCAGCTCCTCCAGAAAAGACAATTTTCCCATTTGGGAAGTGGGGTTCATATTTGTGTGGTTGATGTCACCTTTGTATTGTCCGGTGACATCAATCCCAAGGCTTAGTAATTGAGAGGCATCTATAAGATGCCTCTCCATTACTAATCCTATAGTCATATTGTAAATAAAAAAACACCCAGAATAAAGTCCTTTAATTGAAAGAATGATGCAGACTCCTTTAAGGATTCTAAATTAAACCATACTAACAGAAATAAAATAATAATCCACAAAATTCCTTACCTGTCCCACAATGGGTCTAGCTCTGCCACATCTAGATGGCAGGCTGCATTGTTGCATAATGCGACTATACAGCCTGCCATCTAGCAGATACACTGAAAAGCATGTGCTACTGCTGCTCAGTGTTTCACGGTGACCTGCTATGACCTGACTGATGTCACAGGCCCCTGAACTGCGATGACCTTGGTGAAAGCATCGCTCCACTGTAAGATTTTTTCTGATTGTGCTAGCAGTGATCTCACCAAGGTCACCACAGTCCAGGGAATGCAGCCTCAGTGACCGTCAGAAGCTTTGATGACTTCATTGCTAGTCACTGATGCTTCACTCACAGCAGCACATAGCTCAGTGGTTCTTAGCCTGGATGGTCGCATCTTGGCACCATCCAGATTTTAAACTGATTATCCCGGTACATGCATTTTGGTGTGGGGGAGAATTACTGACATTTGAGGGATTTGGTTGTTTTTTTTGTTTTATTGCAGGAGACTATGACTTCAGTAGAATGGGTGATGATGAGAGTATGGTTTGGGTAAATTGATACCACTTTTCCTGGTGTCAACCCCTAATTTTAGCAGCTTTCTGGACTACCTGTTATCTATTCATTTGGCTTTGCCTCTCATTGAAGTCAATGGGGTTAGCGTATGTTTGTCAAACATTTTCACTGAACATTGTGTTAGGTGCTGGGGTTCTCCCACTGCACAGGATGGATCTCAAGCCTTGTCTGGTGCTGTGGTCTCCCATTCAGGCTCAGCCACGGTGATGACTGTTCAGCACAGACTTCGGTCCCAGTGCCTTGCCCAGGCTCGTGCTGCATGTGTAGTTACTGCTGGCCCTCCAGCTAAGCCTATGGTGCCTACTAGATAACACGTGCAGTGCTGTGTTCTGAAGCCTAAGTCCAGATTTCACCCTACTGAGAATGTCTATGATATGGTGCCTTCCCATTGGTTCTCGGACGTCAGATGCTCTGGTGATGTGGCAGCTTCAGATTGGTCCACAGGCAAGGTCCTGTCTGTCTAGACTTGAGCAAAGTATAAAAAGCTCTCAATGGTGCACACCTGTGCGCTAGTATCATGTGTGTTGGTGGCTACTGTACCCCACTGTGTGCACATGTGCTGCTAATAGCACTGCGAGTGTTTGTCTAAACAGGCAGTGTAGGCTGGGAACTCGTGCTTCAACGTAGCATCCTCCCCAGGCGTCCTCAGGTGCACGTGCTAAAGCACATCATGTGTCAGAGCAGGGTCAACCACCAGCTTATTCTTCCCTGGGGGATTAAGTTATAGGGACCCCAATTAGTTTTTCTATACACCTGTGCAATTTAACAGGGTAGAGTCCTTTTTGTGTTGCTTCTTAGTACCACTCTGTGTTGTAACAGAGCTTGTTACTTTGCGCTCTGTGCACACTGAGTGACATTTAACTCAGTGTGCTTTAAGTGTTTTCTCACAGCCTTGCTCCACTATTGTGCTAGCTGCAGTTTCTCCATCACCGCATGGTGGACCCTGGGTTGCGAACGCACCATATTATAATTTCTTATTTGGTGCATTCCGCCAATCCTAACACAATGGGCCCATTGTCGATCCGAGGCGAATATTGAAAGGTTCGCTCATCTCTAATTATATTATCCCATAAAACATTTCTACACATTTCTTGGCAAAGCAATTATGATTAATCCCTTAAAGATAACCTGTCATTGGGCATCCATTTTTATATATGCACCCATAGACTTGAATGGAAAAGTCTAATCTGACTTAGGGAAGAAACAAATGCATGTTGCAATTTTTTTCACATACAGGTTCAGTCGGTGAAAAACAAGGGTTCATCTGCATTGCATTTCTAAATAACTTTAGTCCAAGTTCTGTTTGATTTTTTTACGGACTGCACTCGGATCAAAAATATAATCATGTGAATGGGTCTTCATGTTGATTAAATCCTTACATTGCATGTACAATTTAATTTTCAAGTTTTAAGTTAAGTTCCAGCAATGCGATTTTACTAAGTTTTTGACACTGCATATATTCGCTGCACAGGTCCAGCAAAATAAATGGAATTTATAGAAATTTCACGCCCACTTTACTTTTTTTACAGAATAAACTGACTGTAACAACCCTGCTGGCATCACTGCATGGCCTCCCATCCCCCGTACATCAACTTACTCACTGCTCCGAGTCATGCTGTGAATTCTGTTTGCTGCCAGTCCTGTGCTCTGTGCCTCTGCTCTCCTGCATGGTTCCTGGCTGTGTATAGGGGGGCGGCGCCGGAACTTTCTGGTTCTTATGCAGTCAGGGGGCACCTGTCTAATCTGTCCCTGACCAATTACCTAGAGCCCTTGACTATTTAGTTCCACCACACCCACTGGAACATTGCCTGTGCAATGTCTAAACTCAGTTAGCATTAGTGATGGGCAGTCCGGCTCTTTTTGGTGATCCAGCTCTCATGGCTCCGCTCACCAAAAAGAGCCGGCTCTTTTTGGATCCTAAATAGATCCCTATTGCATATGTGTTCGGGCGTCTGAAACTCCGCCCACTTGCTAGGAACCAATTAGATTGCTGAGTGGGCGGGGTTTCGTTCTGGTGGGCGGGGTTACGTCTGCCGAACACCGGGATTTTACTCCCAGTGAGAGCCATTCAAGGATTTTAGTGGACCTCACTGGGGTGCCGGCTCCCATCATTCACAGCAGGGAGCCGGCTCTTTGTGTTGGATCATTCGTGAACGACACATCACTAGTTAGCATCTTGCTACTGAGCCTGCCAGGTCCTCTCCTGTGTTTCTCCTCCTTCTCTGGAGGAATACTCCTTGTCTTGCCTAGTACCTGGACTGCCTGCCAGGAGGCTGAATATCCTGGACCTTGAGTCTTTGTCCCTGTACCTTGTCTGAACTCTGTCCTACCCCTGCCTCCTTGCCTTTGGCTTCCTTCCCTGCTGTGTCTTTCCTTGTGTCCTCCCTCTCTGTGCATCTGCAGCCTTGCAGCTGTCTGTGCCTCTGCAGCCTTGCAGCTCTGTCTGTGCCTCTGCAGCCTTGCAGTTCTGTCTGTGCCTCTGCAGCCTTGCAGCTCTGTCTGTGCCTCTGCAGCCTTGCAGCTCTGTCTGTGCCTCTGCAGCCTTGCAGCTCTGTCTGTGCCTCTGCAGCCTTGCAGCTCTGTCTGTGCCTCTGCAGCCTTGCAGCTCTGTCTGTGCCTCTGCAGCCTTGCAGCTCTGTCTGTGCCTCTGCAGCCGTGCAGCTCTGTCTGTGCCTCTGCAGCCGTGCAGCTCTGTCTGTGCCTCTGCAGCCGTGCAGCTCTGTCTGTGCCTCTGCAGCCATGCAGCTCTGTCTGTGCCTCTGCAGCCATGCAGCTCTGTCTGTGCCTCTGCAGCCATGCAGCTCTGTCTGTACCTCTGCAGCCTTGCAGCTTTGTCTTTGCCTCAGCAGCCTTGCAGCTCTGTCTGTTCCTCTGCAGCCTTACAGCTGTCTGTGCCTCTGCAGCCATGCAGCTCTGTCTGTACCTCTGCAGCCTTGCAGAGATATAGAGGAAAGAATATACGCACACCTTTTTTTTTTTTTTTTTAAACACAATTCTTTCCTGCTATTGAGTACCCTAGGATCTGCGGTACAGCGGGTGATTCTGTCATGATTGAGTCACCGTAGGAGGCAAAAACAGAAATGCTAGCTAAGTCCAGAAAACCAGAGAAGTTGGCAGCTATCGGATTGCAGACCCCTGAACCTATCAACACAACTAGCAGTAGCCGTGAGGGGTTCCTACGATGCCCTAGACCCCTCGATCACAGCCGGAGAAATAGCTAGGCCTAAAGAAAGAAAGGGGAAAACTAAACTGCCCCAGAGCAGCCCCCAAAGCAATAGGCAGCCCCCAACATATGAAAACACTAACACAGGCAGAAAGATAGACTGAGCAAAGACGGGGCCCAATCTAGCTAGATAGAAAAAGGACAGGAAGGCTGCTGTCTGCAATCCGTGAAAAACCCTATGAAAATAAGAGCCAACAGACTGACAGTGAAAAAGGCCCTGAAGAAGCTAGGCTTCAAAAAAGCTATGTCAGTACTCAGGAATATTCTGAAGACAGAGCTACAGGCAAAAGGAGATTCAGCTCACCCCAGCAGGGAATGGCAGAATTCAGAAAAGCAAGGAAAACAAAAACAAAACACTAATGCAAACAGGCAAAGCAGAAAAACTTAGCTTAGAGGAGCAGGAATCAGACTGGTGTCCTAGAAGTCCACAGAGAAATCACCCGCAGGGCAGAAGGGCATCAGCAGCCTTATATCCAGTCCGTGACTCCACTCAGCCAGCCATCCTCATCAGGTTCAGTTGCCTGATAATCAGGCTCATTACCTTCCTTCACCAGAATAGGGAGTTCACCAGACCTCAGTGACGAAGGGGAAAGTTAACTCACAACACCACTCCTTCCTACCTATATCCGTACCTGTACCCGCTGTATGAACAGGTCCAAACCTGTTCCTTCATATTCCACTGCTTCCTGCCTGTATCAGTACCCGTTCCTGCTGTGTGAACAGGTCCTAACCTGTTCCTTTATATTCCACTCCTTCCTGCCTGTATCAGTACCCATTCCTGCTGTGTGAACAGGTCCCTACATGTCCCTTCATACACACCTGCCTGCCCTGTTTCTCAAGCTGTGCCTGCCTGCCCTGTGTCTCAAGCCATGCCCGCCTGCCCTGTGTCTCAAGCCGTGCCCACATGCCCAGTGTCTCAAGTCATGCCCACCTGCCCTGTGTCTCAAGCCGTGCCCGCATGCCCAGTGTCTCAAGCCGTGCCTGCCTGCCCTGTGTCTCAAGCTGTGCCCGCCTGCCCTGTGTCTCAAGCTGTGACCACCTGCCCTGTGTCTCAAGCCATGCCTGCCTGCCCTGTGTCTCAAGGCATGCCTGCCTGCCCTGTGTCTCAGCCATACATGCTTGCCCTGTCTCTCAGCCTGCCTGTCAGTCACACCTGTCCAAGTGACTTGTCCCCGAGTGGGATCAGCAGCCGCAGCCAGACACCACCCTGGAGTGGCACCCGGCAGCTACCTGCCACACAAGCCTGTCCTCACCATCAGAGGTTCCAGCGAAGACCAAGGTAGCTGTCATAGTCACGCCCCTTCCTGGGTAGTCTGGTTTGAGGCACAGTGGGGCCACAACCCCCCGACTCGCACCAATCAGCCTAGGCGTGAGCGTGACACTGACCTGTGGTGCATGTTTGAAATATACAATAAAATATATCAATTTTGTTTGATGGAAAGTTAAGTTGCATATTTTCTTCACAAAATTGCATTTGATGCATAAAATCCACAGGTAATAAATGAATATATGCTTTTAGTGCATTTACATTAGGAAAAAAAACGAAAAACACATTTAATCACACATGACTGTATCAATAAAATTTTATTAAACCAAAGCACCAAGTAATTTCAAAACAAAGTAGCATAATTTGAAAAAATACCTACAGTACAACATAAAAAATTAGATAAAAACATAAATGAAAAAAACACACTCAAAAAGCAATGAAAAAATAAAGGTAATCTAGTTTAATTAACTGGCCCAGAAATGCTGCACAACATCTGCAACAATGCAAACTCACTAAATGCTCATCATGGTAATGTAGCCTTAGATAGTTCATCATTTAAACTTTAGACCAATGAGCTCTGAGTGCAGCAGGGTGCACATGACTTAGGGGCGTAAAAATTCAAAAATTGCAAATTGAAAATTTTTTGCCAAATTGCCAATTTTTTCACAAATAATGCAAGTCATATCAAAGAAATTTTTACTGTCAAGAAGTAAAATATGTCATTAAAAGACAGTATCAAAATCAGTGGAATCCATTTAAGTGTTCCAGAGTTATTACCTCATAAAATCACAAGAGTCAGAATGGAAAAAATTGGCCTGGTCAGGAAGGTTAAATCAGGTTTCGGGGTGAAGGGTTTAGTTTAAGGAAGAGACAAAAAATTGGATGCAAAAACAATTTTTCCTCTTTATTTTGTCTAGTTTTTTTTTTTTTTTTTACACACTGGCTAGCACTCTAGATTTATTGTTTTTCAGCTGTGCCTGCCACTTCTTCAAAATAACAGATCTTTTGATTCCCAAATTCTCCAACTGTGTCAAATTTTTTCAAAAAAATTGATTTGCGCAGAATAAACTTGGGAAAATTTCAATACCTGAAAGTTTGTAATTGCTCGGAAAATACACATGGGGAGAAGAGAGAGAGAGTTCTGCTGACCACAAAAGCTTATATTCCATAGGAGACAGAGAGAGAAGACCAACTGAGTATTAGGCTGGAGTCACACACAACGATAAAAAAAAAAAAAAAAAAAAAAAATCGGTCCGATTTTAACGGTCCAAAATCGCACAATGGTTTCTTCACCATGGCTCCATCTGTGATCCGATTTTCCAGCGTAGAACCGATTTTATTCGCATGTAAGCATCCGTTTGGCTGGAGTCACACACAGCGATGAAAAAAAGGTCCGATTTTAATTGTCCGAAATCGCAGAAAGGTATCTTAACCTGTGATCCGTTTTTTATGTGACTTTTGTTCATTGATGCGATTTTAATCGCATGTAAGGATCCGTTTCACATCTGTCTGCCGATTTTTTATCTGACCATTCCAAAATTGTCAAATAACGGTTTTTAGGCCTGAAACTCATTTAAAAAAATCATCGCACCCTATATTTATGGCCTCTCCTACAGGTGTGAGGCTGCTTCCTTTGAAATACAGTCACTGCTTGGATTTGGTTAGCTCTGCTTTGCGCTAAACATGACAGACAGGCTCACTTTTAACACCACTGAGCGTGTTCTTTTCTATTGGGTTTTATCCCGACGTTTTGGGGAGCAATACCCTGTGATTGTGGATCCGAGGAGGCATAGGCGAATGTGGGTCCATCCCCTTTTGCTCCGAAGGATATCTAAAGGCCATTTCCACCATCTCTATACATCTCTGCGTAGCCATCCGGAGAAGTTCTATCAATATGGTCGGATGAGCCTTGCTACCTTTGATATTTTGCTGGAGATTGTGCGCCCTGGGATCACGTTTCAGGACACAAGGATGCACAAAGCTATTTCTGCAGAGGAGCGTCTACTCCTCACCTTACGGTATGTCTCAAACTAATATGTTGATGATGTGTGAAGCTGCATATTTATTTAACACACCTTGAATCTTATTTCGCATTGCCCTATTATCTTAAATGATGTAGAAATCATTTACCAAAAAAATTTGTATGCTTGTGGCTTACGTAACCAAGCCATGGCATTTAATGTAATTTTCATCATGCCTACTTTAGACTTCCTCGACTTTAAATGTTTTTGAAACTGTATCTGTTGTTGGTTGGGCTGTGTACTTAATGGTTTTTATTTTCCATTTTTTTTAGGTTCCTTTCAACTGGCCTTTCATATGCTGGTCTGCATTTCAAATTTTTAATTGGGAAATCAACAATCTCTGGCATTGTACGGTCTACATGCTCCGAAATCTGGACCAGACTCCATCATGTGGTAATGCCAGAGCCCAAAATGCCTGACTGGTTGCGTATCTCCCGTGGATTTGAGGACACGTGCCAGTTTCCACAATGTATTGGAGCCCTAGATGGAAAGCACATCCATGTGCGTAAGCCGCCCAACTCAGGGTCCCAATTCCATAATTATAAACAATATTTTTCAGTAGTATTGTTGGCTTTGGTTGACACTCACTACAGGTTTATAATTGTAGATATTGGGGCCTATGGAAGAACTGGAGACTCCAGAGTCTTCAATTCTTCCATTATGGGTTGGCGGCTGCGTAATAATGAGCTTGATCTACCATCACCACGTCAACTTCCCAACTCAAATCTGGAACCGGTGCCTTATGTTATTGTAGCAGATGAGGCGTTTCAATTGAGCAGACATGTCATGAGGCCATATCCAAGACGAACCCTTGACCACCGGCAGAGAATATTTAGCTATCATCTATCATGTGCTTGGTGACTGGTGGAGTGTGCCTTTGGTATTCTTACGGCCAAATGGAGGGTCCTACAGTCTGCAATTCAGCTGAGTGAAGCTAATGTCAATGAAGTTATTAAAGCCTGTGTTGTCCTACATAACTTCACAAGAATTCATGACTGGCCCTCATATGATGATGCTCAAGTGGATTCTGCTAATGTGTCTAGGCCTAGGACACATGTAAACCCACCCCGTCGTCCAATTTCCGGACTCAAAGTACGTGATGTGTTTACAAATTATTTCATAACACCTCAGGGTGCAACTCCATGGCAAGATGATGCCTTATCTATGTAGTGGTTTGGTAGTGTTGTGTTCTCATAAAGATTGTTTGCTTCACCTTTTTGTTAATATTTTTTAACCAATACTTGTTACTATATCTATCTAACACATTACAGAACATGTACGTACATGAACAGACACACATTGTGAATATAACCAAGTTTATTACTTGCTTTTTTTTGGCTTATTGCCATACCAAATAACCATAGTACTGGCCTATGGCCTAATGTTGTCGGCACATTAGTATTAAACATTACAATCAAAAAATTAAACATCATGTAGAATACACAAAACCTACCAACAAGGTAAAAAGGAACACCTACAAGTCATAGTAGGTTGGGGGTGGTGAAGGTGGGGGGCCTGTTTGTACATTTGGCCTTGGTTGCTGGCCCACATCTCTGTCCCCCTGTGCACTGGCAGCTGGCTGTGGCATCTGTTGCATCCTGCCAGGATCATTTTCTTGGTTTTGGTAGGGCTAATTTGGATATTGTTGCGGGTAGTCCTGGTAGGGCTGCCCAAATTGCCCATATCCCCCAATATGTCATGTCTAACATACCCATGTTGGGGCCAACCACCAACATTGGGTAAGTTAAAGTGGCCATATTGGGCATGTGCGCCCTGGCCCATATATTGGACCTGTGGAGCCACATTGGGGATGTGTGCAGGCTGAGGCGGAGTTGTTGGCACCCGTGGAGGAGGAGGAGGAACAGGTTCCAAGGATGGTTGACTTGTCACATCAAGTCCAACCAGCCTATCACTCTGATTCTCATCTGACAGCTGCCACCTTTCAAGAAACTGAAAGACACTGCGGGGATTATTGGGTGGTGTGCTGGCATCCAAAACAATTTGGAGAGCCCCTCTCGTACACAGCCTGTACCCACGGGGAATTGCCCTCAAATACTGTGCGAGACTGCGCCCATAAGCCTCCTCCCCATCATCATGAGCAGCTGTGGACAAGTAGTCCAATACACCTCAGTCAACCTGCATCCTTGTTCCCGAAGCTGCTCCTTCTCTCCTGCGCCTGCCTTGTGGTGGTGGTTCAGAAGGCTGTGGCGAGGTCTCCAGTGGCATGGTGGGGCTGCCACTGTTGCCCTGGTCATCAGGCTGTGCTGGCTGGCAAACTGATTCTGGTGGTGGTGGTGTTGCTCTGGGAAGTCCTGCAGATGGGCCGGAGCCTGCAGCAACATCCGACTCACGATCATTCAGCACCTCAGAGTCGGAACCCGTCTCCCTCTCTGTGAGGTTTGACTCGGTGCTACAATGGTAAAAATAACATAAAGTAAATTGTGCATACAGAATATACAAAGTACTACATTAGACCATGTACTTACAGTCTCAGCTCCATCACAGGAGCCAGGAAATGTAGGCGGTCGTAATAGAGGTATTTCCTCTTGGTGGTTCCGGCCGCTCCACTATGGGACCTCAGCTGTCTCTCCCTCCTATATGTGTCCCTGCAGCTGCGCCAACTCCTTGTCACATCATTCACTACAATGTTAACAAAAACACAGGATTTAGTTACTACACACATATGGCTATGGTATCAAGGGTTAACCTATGCTTAGGCACACATTTTACAAATGATATGATTTATATTCCTGTTGACTCCACACCAATCCAAAATAAAAAAAAGGTTGAGGCCTACTACAAAGGACCTTCGAAACAACATAATTGCTAAAAAAATGTAAAAAAATCCTGTGGTATTAATGTGAACATCTATGATGTTTTTCTTACAAAAACACTAGTTATATAGTGGCTAAGATACGGGCCCTAAAAAAAGAAGATCACTGCATTTGGTGGCAGAACAATTAGCTAAATAATTTAAATCTTCATGCTGCCACCAGTCAGGGAGTTGGAATGTAGATGTTGTAAATATGGGCAAAAAAAAAAAGGCAAAGTAATTAATTACTGATATCTGAGCAATGACGACACTTATTGGGCCTTACATTGTGCAGATTAGATTTGGCGATTTGATTATGTGTACACATTCTTTCACGTACTAATTTGGTCACGCTCCTCACGAGGTCTTGCCGCATATCCAGGGAACATCTGGCCACAGATTCTTGTCCACGCTGCCTCCCTGCGTCTGCGGTCAGCATAGTGGGGATCTCTCTGGTCCCATAGTTCTGGCGTCTCCTGGACCAGAACTATCAGCATTTCCACATTGACTGGCGTGGACATGATGGAGGACTCCGTGGAGGCGTTCTTCCTGTTTTTTTTTATGCTGCAAGAGAAATTTGCATACACAAGCTTCCTGCTCTTTCCTGTTGCCCAGGAGAAGTCTTGCGATTTAATCGCAAGTCACACGTGTGGTGCGTTTTCAATGCGATTTTTAATCGCATCCATAGACTTGCATTGTTGAATCTGATCCGAAAATCGGTGACAATCGCAGCATGCTGCGATTGTCTTGGTCCGACGATCGGATCCGATAAAAAAAAACGCATGATGGGAGCTGCCCCATAGAATAACATTGGGGCGAATGCAATGCGATTTTTTATCGCATTGCATTCGTCCGATTTAATCGCTAGTGTGACTCCGGCCTTTGACATCCATCTGCTGAGATTTTCTCGCAGACTTGCAAAATGGACATCTAATGGAGCCGTATAACAGGTTTTCAAATACAAAGGAAAGAAGAGATATATATATATACACTCACTGGCCACTTTATTAGGTACACCATGCTAGTAAGGGGTTGGACCCCCTTTTGCCTTCAGAACTGCCTCAATTCTTCGTGGCAGAGATTCAACAAGGTGCTGGAAGCATTCCTCAGAGATTTTGGACCATATTGACTTGATGGCATCACACATTTGGCGCAGATTTGTCGGCTGCACATCCCTGATGCGAATCTCCCGTTCCACCACATCCCAAAGATGCTCTATTGGATTGAGATCTGGTGACTGAGGAGGCCATTTGAGTACAGTGAACTCATTGTCATGTTCAAGAAACCAATCTGAGATGATTCGAGCTTTATGACATGGCGCATTATCCTGCTGAAAGTAGCCATCAGATGTTGGGTACATTGTGGTCATAAAGGGATGGACATGGTCAGCAACAATACTCAGGTAGGCTGTGGCGTTGCAACGATGCTCAATTGGTACCAAGGGGCCCAAAGAGTGCCAAGAAAAAATTCCCCACACCATGACACCACCACCACCAGCCTGAACCGTTGATACAAGGCAGGATGGATCCATGCTTTCATGTTGTTTACGCCAAATTCTGACCCTACCATCCGAATGTCGCAGCAGAAATCGAGACTCATCAGACCAGGCAACGTTTTTCCAATCTTCTACTGTCCAATTTCGATGAGCTTGTGCAAATTGTAGCCTCAGTTTCCTGTTCTTAGCTGAGAGGAGTGGTACCCAGTGTGGTCTTCTGCTGCTGTAGCCCATCTGCCTCAAAGTTCGACGCACTGTGCGTTCAGAGATGCTCTTCTGCCTACCTTGGTTGTAACGGGTGGCAATTTGAGTCACTGTTGCCTTTCTATCAGCTCGAACCAGTCTGCCCATTCTCCTCTGACCTCTGGCATCAACAAGGCATTTCCAGCCACAGAACTGCCGATCACTGGATTTTTTTTCTTTTTCGGACCATTCTCTGTAAACCCTAGAGATGGTTGTGCGTGAAAATCCCAGTAGATCAGCAGTTTCTGAAATACTCAGACCAGCCCTTCTGGCACCAACAATCATGCCACGTTCAAAGGCACTCAAATCACCTTTCTTCCCCATACTGATGCTCGGTTTGAACTGCAGGAGATTGTCTTGACCATGTCTACATGCCTAAATGCACTGAGTTGCCGCCATGTGATTGGCTGATTAGAAATTAAGTCTTAACACACAGTTGGACAGGTGTACCTAATAAAGTGGCCAGTGAGTGTATATATATATATATATATATATATATATATATATATATAATTCATGCAATTCTTCATAGCAGAATAGCCACTGTAACATTTGCCGGCTTCTGTAAATTCATTCCCCTACCCGACATGAAATGATACATGGTTTACATACAGTTAACCATTTCATGTTTTTTTTTTTTATGTCCATCAATAGTGATTACTGCAGATGAGGGTTTTTGTGTAAAATTTTGGAGTTGTAGGTGTTAATTTAAGGGGTTAATTCATTGTAAAAAATTGCGGGGACTCCCTGCAGCCTCAGTGACGTCAGCGGAATTCCCTGCAATTTTTTACAACGAATTAACCCCTTAAATTAACACCTACAACTCCAAAATTTTACACAAAAACCCTCATCTAATTTCTAGTGATAGACATGTAAAAAAAAAACATGAAATTAAATGGTTAACTATATGTAAACCATGTGTCATTTAATGTCGGGTAGGGGAATGAATTTACAGGAGCCGGCAAATGTTACAGTGGCTATTCTGCTATGAAGAGCTGCATGAATATTATATATTGTGGGGATGTGGCTCGCTTAGGTGCAGCGGGAGACAAATATGAGACAGGTTCTTCAACAGTGCTTGCGGTTTATTCACGTCATAAACGCACAAGGCAACGTAACACCAAAAAGTAGCCTTTAGCTCAGGCAAAATAACACAAAATGTCCATAGTTGTAGACTCAGAGAAGGAGTCTCAGCACACATGGGAGGCTTAGTCCTCCCCACACACAACTCCCTGGTTCAGGAGCAGGCCACATTATAAGGCTGTAGCCACACCCACGAACTCAGCAGCTGACTGGTCACCTGACTGTGACCTCACCACAGGTCCTTCAAACAACAACAATAATAATATCTGGTACGCTTTACTTATGCCTTACATTATAGAGACAAGCCATTTATGAGGCACATATCTCCCATCGACTACACGACCCTTAGCCCTGCCACATACCTCCCCCCTCTGCCTAAAGCCATGGGGCTTGGCACTTTCACCTACCAGGCAAGGGATTCTGGAGAGGGCATCGGCATTCCCATGTAGCTTCCCGGCCCTATGCTCTACATGGAAGCTGAAGTCTTGTAGGGCTAAGAACCAGCGGGTGACCCTAGCATTCTTGCCCTTTGTTTCCCTCATCCACCTGAGTGGGGCATGGTCGGATATTAACCTAAACTTCCGTCCCACCAGGTAGTACCGTAATGTGTCCACTGCCCATTTTATGGCCAAACACTCCTTCTCTACAACTGAGTAATTTCTCTCACAAGAAGTCAACTTCCTACTCAAGTAGAGAACAGGATGCTCCTCCCCACGTATTTCTTGGGAGAGGACTGCTCCTATCCCGACATCTGAAGCATCTGTCTGGAGGACAAATTCACGTTTAAAGTCTGGGGCCACCAAAATGGGTTGCTTGCAAAGAGCTCCCTTCATTTCTTGGAAGGCTGACTCTGCTTCTTTGGACCAGCTGACCATCACTGACTTTGTCCCCTTAAGCAGATCAGTTAGAGGGGCAGCCATTGTGGCGAAGTTTGGGATGAACCTCCTGTAATATCCCACAATCCCCAGGAAGGCTTTAACTTGCTTCTTTGACAGAGGTCTCGGCCATGTTTGAATTGCCTCCACTTTATTGATTTGGGGTTTGATCTCGCCACGCCCCACTACATATCCAAGGTACTTGGCTTCTCTCCCCAAGGCACACTTCTTCGGGTTTATTGTAAACCCCGCCTCTCTTAGAGCGTGATACACTGCTTGGACCTTTTCCAGGTGAGTCTCCCAGTCTGGGGTAAAGATGACGATATCATCCAGATATGTGGCAGCATATAGCTTATGAGGCGCAAGGATACTATCCATCGCCCTCTGGAAGGTTGCCGGAGCTCCCTGTAGGCCAAACGGCATCCGGACATACTGGAAGCACCCGTCTGTGTGGAGAATGCCGTCTTCTCTTTGGCTTCCTGTGCCATGGGAATCTGCCAATATCCCTTTGTCAGATCCAAAGTGGTTATGTACCTGGCCGGTCCAAGTCTCTCGATGAGCTCATCAACGCATGGCATGGGATAAGCGTCGAACTTGGAGACCTCATTCAACTTTCGGTAATCGTTGCAGAACCTCCATTCACCATCAGGTTTTGGGACCAGGACAATCGGGCTCGACCAGCCGCTCTTGGATTCCTCAATGACCCCGAGCTTCAACATACGCTGCACCTCCTTGGAGATTACCTCTCGCTGGGCCTCAGGAATACGATAGGGTTTCATGTTCACCCGCACATGTGGCTCGGTCAGAATTTCGTGCTCCACCACCTTCGTGCACCCCGGCAACTCCGAGAACAGGTCGCTGTTTTTCTGGAGTAACTCCCGGCACTGCTGTTTCTGGGCCTTCGATAGAGTCTCTGCTATGGTAACTGCTCCAACCTCCCCTTCTAGGTTGCCCAGCAAACACGGAGTTATCGCTGGCTCTCTATCTTGCCATGGCTTGATAAGGTTAACATGGTAAACCTGGTATGGCTTCCGTCTTCCGGGTTGGTGGATCTTGTAGTTTACGTCTCCCAGCTTCTCCACCACCTCATATGGCCCTTGCCACTTGGCCAAGAACTTACTTTCCACCGTCGGGATTAGCACGAGAACTCGGTCTCCCGGATTGAACTGCCTCACTCTGGCTGACCGGTTGTAGACCCTGGCCTAAGCCTCTTGTGCCTGGCGGAGATGTTCTTTAACAATGGGCATCACCTTCGCAACCCTCTGCTGCATCAGTGCCACATGCTCAATAACACTTCTGTGGGGCGTGACTTCGGCTTCCCAGGTTTCCTTGGCTATATCTAGGAGACCTCGCGGATGCCGGCCGTACAGAAGCTCGAAGGGGGGAGAACCCCGTGGAGGCCTGGGGAACTTCACGGATAGAAAATAGTAAATATGGTAAGAGACAATCCCAGTCTCTACCATCTTCCTCTATGAATTTTCTCAGCATGCTCTTCAGGGTCTTGTTAAACCTCTCAACAAGGCCATCTGACTGTGGATGGTACACTGAAGTCCTCAACTGGGAAATTTGCAAGACTCTGCACAATTCTCTCATCACCTTGCTCATAAAAGGTGTCCCCTGGTCGGTCAGGATCTCCTTCGGCAAACCCGTCCGGGAAAACACATGGACCAGCTCACGGGCTATACTCTTCGCGGAGGAGTTTCTCAGGGGAATGGCCTCAGGATAGCGTGTGGCATAGTCCAGGATGACTAATATATACTGATGGCCCCGAGCTGATTTAACTAAGGGACCGACCAAGTCCATGGCAATTCTCTCAAATGGCACCTCAATAATGGGCAGTGGCACAAGAGGGTTCCGAAAATGAGATGTGGGGGCAGTTAACTGACATGTTGGGCAGGACCTGCAATAGTTTACTATTTCCCGGTGACACCCAGGCCAATAGAACCTCTGTACAATCTGTTCCTGGGTTTTTTCCACCCCCAGGTGTCCCCCCAAGATGTGTGAATGGGCCATGTCCAACACTTTTCGTCTATAGGGGCCTGGTACGATTAACTGCTCTGCTACCTCCTCCCTTATTTTCGTGACCCGGTACAACAATTCCCCACTCAACATAAAATGGGGAAACCTTGTGTCTGCTCCCGGCTCTTGTGCAACCCCATTAATGACGGTGACATTATTAAAGGCTTCCCTTAGTGTGGGGTCCCTATGTTGGGCAGTCCCAAAATTCTCCCCGGCCACCCCTAACTCCGGGATGTCAGGTACAGGGGACCCTTCCTCTTCATCCCCAACAAGGACACATAAAGGAAACTCGTCTGCGTCTGGTGGTGGCGATACCTCAGTGGGGTGGATTGGTTCCTTGCTCTGGCTAGCACACTCAGAACCCACCCCCCACAGATCCCAAAACAGACAGAAATCCCGGCCAATAATTATAGAATGCAACAGGTCTCGAACAACGCCAACTTCATGCGACTCGGTGCCATGCGCCGTTTCAATATTCACCCTAGCCATAGGGTAGTCCTTTGCATCGCCATGTATGCACCGAACACCAATCTTTTTACCTGGGAGTATGTTTAGCGGAAAACTGGCCCTCACAAGGGTCACCAAGCTCCCGGAGTCCAGAAGCGCCATTACTGCTCGACCGTTCACCTTCACGGGACACGCTTGTGGCCCCTTGTTAGGTAGCGAGTTCACACTGCAGGCTGGATATGCGTAGTAATGAACTACGGCGTCCCATGCTGCAGTCCATCTGCTCGGTGGTCTGGGGACAACGGGCCGCTATTTGTCCTGGCCCATGACACTTCCAGCAAATAACACCCGAGGGGATCTTGGGCACCGCCTCCCCCGCCCCTTTTGACCTTGGACGCACCACCCCTTTTTGTGACTCCGCCCCCTGCTGGGACCCCCAATACGGAATGGGCTGCTTCCCCAAGGAACCTTCCATCCCCTGGTATCTCTCGACCAGCCCAACCAGTTCATCCGCATTTTGGGGATCACCCTGGGCAACCCAAGTCTGTAGAGGTCTCGGCAGAGAATTCACAAACCGATCCATCACAACTCGCTCTACCATCTGTGCCGGGGAAGCCAACTCTGGCTGCAGCCATTTCTGGACCAGGTGCAATAGGTCAAACATTTGGGAGCGCAGGGGTTTGTCCCGGTGATAGGCCCAACGATGAACTCGCTGTGCCCTGGTAGTCATTGTTACCCCCAAGCGGGCGAGAATTTCCGCTTTTAATTTGGGATACTCTCTGGCATCTTGTACCGTCAGGTCAAAGTACGCCTTCTGAAGCTCTCCCGTTAGGTATGGGGCCAGTACCTCCGCCCACCGCTCTGGCTGAAGTTTTTCCCTCTCAGCCACCCTTTCAAACACCGTCAGGAAGGCCTCAACATCATCCTCATGGGTCATTTTTTGTAATGCGCGTCTTACCGCCTTCTCGACGTCTGTGGCATCAGCCCGACCTGGGGTTGGGGCGCTCGTCCTGCCCTCCTGGATGGCGGTTGCCAGAAGCTGCATCTGCTGCCGTTGTTCCTGCTGGCTCTGCTGGAACTGCTGCCGCTGCTCTTGCTGGCTTTGCTGGATCTGCTGTAACAACAGCTTGTTGGTTTCCTGCTGCAGAGCCTGGGACTGGACCAGGTGTTTCAGCAGGTCCTCCATGATTCCAGGCAGTGCTTGTTGCCCCGCTGCAAACTTCACCCAGGACATGCAGCAACTGTCTCAAGTCTCTGCTGGGACCGCTGCCCGCACGTGTACCACCAATTGTGGGGATGTGGCTCGCTTAGGTGCAGCGGGAGACAAATATGAGACAGGTTCTTCAACAGTGCTTGCGGTTTATTCACGTCATAAACGCACAAGGCAACGTAACACCAAAAAGTAGCCTTTAGCTCAGGCAAAATAACACAAAATGTCCGTAGTTGTAGACTCAGAGCAGGAGTCTCAGCACACATGGGAGGCTTAGTCCTCCCCACACACAACTCCCTGGTTCAGGAGCAGGCCACATTATAAGGCTGTAGCCACACCCACGAACTCAGCAGCTGACTGGTCACCTGACTGTGACCTCACCACAGGTCCTTCAAACAACAACAATAATAATATCTGGTACGCTTTACTTATGCCTTACATTATAGAGACAAGCCATTTATGAGGCACATATCTCCCATCGACTACACGACCCTTAGCCCTGCCACAATATATATATATATACTCTATGTGTTAATATCTATTCTTTTGTTTTTTTATTTAACCGCTCAGTGTGATTTTACTGTATTGCTAAATGAATTGCCGGCTTTTTGTAAAGGACACCGGGTGCGATTTTATCGCAACTCACATATCTGGTCCGTTTGTAATCCGATTTTTTATCGCCCCCATAGACTTGCATTGGCGAGTCCGATCCGAAAATCAGTGACAATCACAGCATGCTGCGATTGTCTCGGTCCGAGGAAACATTCAGAAAAAAAAAAAAAATCGGATGATGGGAGCAGTACCATAGAATAACATTGGGACGAATGCAATGCGATTTTTTATCGCATTGCATTCGTCCGATTTAATCGCTAGTGTGACTCCGGCCTAAGAGTTTACACTCTGAAGAAGAGATCTCCACTGAGAAAAGGAGCTTACACTTTACATGAAAGATAAAGAGAGCATGAAAAGACCTTGTTGACCTTAAGAGCTTACACTCTACAGCAGAGAAAGAGGATCCTACTAATCATAAGAGCTTGCACACTACCTTAGGGTACCGTTACACCTAGCGATGCACCAGCGATCCCGACCAGCGATATGACGCGGTCAGGATCGCTGGTGCATCGCTAGGTGGTCGCTAGTGAGCTGCTACTCAGGCAGATCTCACTAGCGACATCGCTGGGGACGGGGATCGCTACTTACCTGTCAGACACGGCGATCCTGCGTCCTCCCGCCCAGCTCCATGCGCTGCTCGTCGTCACAGCAGGAAGCGCCGCAGGATGTGGCCGACGAGAAATGATCCAGGAGCTTCTCGCGCGATCAGCGATTACCAGCGGGGGAGCGGGTCGGAGGTAAGTATCACATGCAGCGATATCGCTAGCAATATCGCTGCAACGTCACAAAATCGGTGACTTTACAGCGATATCGCTAGCGATATCGCAGTGTGTAACGGGGGTTTTAGACTTAACCAGTAACTCTGGAGATGGATAATGACTGCTGTATGAACTGTGCTTTGCTGGAAACTGCTGATTAGTGATGATCTAAGTATTCATCCCCCTATACAAGGTATCATACTCTGCAAGAAATGTTAGCTGCATGACATTATGGAGAGACTAGGGATGGGCGAATCTACTCGTTAGGACTCGTTACTCTGCGAGTAGTAGGGGACTCGCAGGAGTCGGTACTCTACGAGTTTCCAAGCGATTACTCGCACAGTAACGAGTCCAATGCAAATGAATGGCAATCCTAGTTTTTGCAGAGTTTCTTAGCGATTTTGTGTCAGCAGCTGGACACAAAATCGCTAAGAAACTAGGATTGCCTGTATTAAACTGTGAAAAAACTAGCTAGGAGTTCTCTCTCTCTGTTTTGCAGCGATTCCTGTGCTGGAGGATTCCTGTGCTGGGGAGGAGGAGAATGGGGATGCGAGTTTGCAGCGATTCCTGTGCTGGAGGGGAGAGAGAGAGAGAGAACTCCTAGCTAGTTTTGTGTGTCCTAGCTGGAAACAAAATCGCTAAGAAACTAGGATTGCTTGTATTAAACTGTGAAAAAACTAGCTAGGAGTTCGTTCTCTCTCTCTCTCTCTCTCTCTCTCTCTCTCCTCGCATCCCCATTCTCCTCCTCCCCAGCACAGGAATCGCTGCAAAAAAGAGAGAGAGAACTCCTAGCTAGTTTTTTAACAGTTTAATACAAGCAATCCTAGTTTCTTAGCGATTTTGTGTCCAGCTGCTGACACAAAATCGCTAAGAAACTCTGCAAAAAAAAAAAAATCTGCATCCCCATTCTCCTCCTCCCAAGCACAGGAATCGCTGCAAAACTCGCATCCCCATTCATTAACATTGGACTCGCTAGACTTGCAACGAATAGCGAGTTTCCAAGTCGGACTCGTTACAGCCTAGCGATTCCGAATATTTCAGGATTCGCCCATCCCTAGGAGAGACCTATGTGACAATGCAAAATTAAATTAGCCTGCTTTCTGATGCTTCAGTTTTAATGGTAAATGGAGATTGTCAGGCTTTCATTTTTTGTGAACTGCAAAGAGAATTTCAAAATGTTCAAATTTGCATGAAACCACAAGTTTCAGGAAATTTGAATAGGATGCGCTTCTCCACAGAGCAATCCAGTGATTTCTACTCATCTGTAATTAACCCCTTCATGACATCCACATTATTGTGGGAGGTGCATTGCTGCAAATTGTGATGATCTCGTGGGTTTACTCTGAGCGCCGATGCGATTTAAAGTGGGTGTCAGTCCTATATGAGAGCTGATACTATACAGCAACACCCACGATCAGTGCCCATGATAGGAAAAGCATTTAATCACTCTGATGCCAATAGTGACAGCGACATAGATCAGCAAAAAAGAGGAAGGGAGCTCCCTCTCTTCTCTGAACGGCACAACACTCTGGGCCACAGGGTCACCCAGGTACAGTGACCTGTAAGCTCTTAGAGAAGCAGCTGACATGCGTGGTCTTTGTGTGCTATGTACTGATCTTGTACCGTGCAATACAAAAGCATTGCAGGGCATTAGAAAATTAGAATAGCGATCGGAGAAGGGAAAATTGATTTCCCATCATGATACAAGGTAAATAAGAAAAAAATGTTTTTTAAAAATTGCTAAATTAATTTTAAAAAAAAATCACAAAATAAAGAACAAAAAGAAAAATAAAAAAAAAATACAATAAATACATACTGTATATTTATGAAAAAATAAACAAAGTACACGTTTGGTATTACTGCATCTGGAAAGACCTGACCTATACAATTTTCACACTAGGTAACCTCTTCAGTGAACACTGTAAAGAAAATGGCAAAAAAATATGCTTTTTCATCATACTATAGAACAAAAAATGGAATAAAACATGATCAACAAGTCAAAAGTAAATTACAATTGTATTACTGAAAACTGACTTAGGTTTAAAGCCAAATCAGAATCTCAATTTGCAGACACAGTGTTTCGGGCCTCGTCAGTGCAAAGTATGAGAACTGATTTGGCTAGGCTTTAATCCTAAGTGATATTGCAAGACTCGTTAAAGGGTCGATTTTGACTTGTAGGATCGCTACTTCCAACAGATGGCTCTATAGAGTTCAAGTCCTCTTTCTCTCTGAAGAAGCAATTTGCAGTGTAAATCTCTGAAATACTTGATTCAGGTGGAACCCCAGGCGGGAGATTCCTTATAACAAGACAGATGGAGGCACTGTGGATGCCGTCTGACCTATGATCCGTCTTTTAAAGGTTGCATAAAAGCATGGTCAACCACCATTTTGTGCACTTCTGAAAAGAAGGACACTGCTCACCAGAGGCCAGGTGGAGTACAGAGTAACTCTGCTGCCTCATTATAGTGAATGGATCCCTCGGAGCTATCATCTGAATCATGTCATTCTGAGATTTAGATGGAAATCTCAATATAAGTGCTCAGCGCAGAGCGCAGGTTAAATGTGATCCAAAATGTTATGTAAAATGTTCCCAATTAAAGCTTCAACTCAATCCACAAAAAATGCAAGTATCTCAGGCTTACTTTCTATCAAGGGAAATATATGTGGCTTCCACATTGCTGGTAGCACAGAGGTTCTGGAAAAA
The DNA here is from genome assembly GCF_039654945.1 of Dendrobates tinctorius. Classification (NCBI taxonomy): domain Eukaryota; kingdom Metazoa; phylum Chordata; class Amphibia; order Anura; family Dendrobatidae; genus Dendrobates; species Dendrobates tinctorius. The sequence goes on from NW_027361684.1 coordinate 61,433,563, forward strand.
TACTATGGACTCTTACCTGCAAAAAGAAATCTACCAAATTCTGCACTCACAAATCCAAATGTCACCCTAACTTTTGAGCCCCACAGTGTGAATAAACCACAGTTTGCATGCACATTTGGCATTTTTGTAGTGATAATAGCTAGAGTTGAGCGACTTTTGGTTTTTTAGGGTCGCGTTTCGTTTCGTGAAACCCGACTTTTCCAAAAGTCGGGTCGAGCAAGATCGTCCGATTATAGGGAAAAGTCGGGGTCGTCCCGAAACACGAAACCCAATGTAAGTCAATGGGGAATAAAAATCGGCAGTGAGAGGAGGACAGGAAACACACCTACAGTGCCCATTTGAATGCCAAAAGCATCAATTCTTCTTTCTTAAGCTTGTCAACCTTAATTAACTTCATAATACAAGTTACGCACTGAAAAATGGGGGTTATTTGGCTACAAACTGTGGGGGGAGAGGGCTGGCTCCAGGTTTTCATGTGCCCTGGGCGAAAGAGCGCCCCTTTAACACATACCACAACTCATCATGCTCCGATACGGCAGAGAAATAGCGGTATAGTACAATGAAAAATACTTCACTTTTTACATCTCATGACGAGCCCCATCTATTTCTCCATACAGAATCATTGGTCCCATATAATGTTTGAAACAGTATATGATGAGCTCCAAATAATGCTACAGTATATGTTGGTCCCCATGGATGAAGCTCCACTGTCTTATGGGCCCAAATAATGCTCCAAACATAATGGGCCCCATTTCTAATGCTCTAGTGTATAATGGGCCCTGTAAATGCTGCTCCAGTGTCTGATGTCCACCTTTGGAATGTTCCAGTGTATGGTGGGCCCCATCTATCATTCTCCAGAGTATAGTGCTCCCCAAAAATTGCTGTCCCAACATTGAAAACAATCAAATAAGTCTCCTCGCTAGGGAATCCCTGTACTTGTCTGGACAGGTGCTGTAGCTTGCTTAACAGCTCGCCAGCCGTTCTCACGCCCAGTATGGATTACACGTGATTGCACAAAGGTGAGAAAGGGTACCGTATCCCCAGATAACATGTATGGATAGCGTACACATTCAAAATATATGTCTCAGGAGGCAGGCTCAGACGGTGTTAGGCCCAGTATGGATTGCACGTGATTGCACAAAGGTTAGAAAGGGTACCATATCCCTGGATAACATGTATGAATAGCGTACACATTCAAAATATATGTCTCAGGAGGCAGGCTCAGACGGTGTTAGGCCCAGTATGGATTGCACGTGATTGCACAAAGGTTAGAAAGGGTACCGTATCCCCGGATAACATGTATGGATAGCGTACACATTCAAAATATATGTCTCAGGAGGCAGGCTCAGACGGTGTTAGGCCCAGTATGGATTGCACGTGATTGCACAAAGGTTAGAAAGGGTACCGTATCCCTGGATAACATGTATGGATAGCGTACACATTCAAAATATATGTCTCAGGAGGCAGCCTCAGATGGTGTTAGGCCCAGTATGGATTGCACGTGATTGCACAAAGGTTAGAAAGGGTACCGTATCCCCGGATAACATGTATGGATAGCGTACACATTCAAAATATATGTCTCAGGAGGCAGGCTCAGACGGTGTTAGGCCCAGTATGGATTGCACGTGATTGCACAAAGGTTAGAAAGGGTACCGTATCCCTGGATAACATGTATGGATAGCGTACACATTCAAAATATATGTCTCAGGAGGCAGGCTCAGACGGTGTCAGGCACAGTATGGATTTGACGGCCCAGATTACACAGCGGAGGAGCAGGGAGAGGTAAAGATTGCAAATGCTGGGGCCCTGCCCAAGCAAGGGGGGCCCACTCGTGGGCGTCGGTACTGGCACTGGGTCCCTCATAGTACAGCGGTGTGTCTGACGGCAGGTGTGCACCACCACCGTCAGAGACACTTGATTGCACTATGAGGGACCCTGTGCCAGTGCCCGCGCCCAAGAGTCGGCCTACCCACCTGTCCAGGGCAACGGCACTCGCACGGTGTCGTGCGGTAGGTGATGACCCCGGCCATGGGGGGGGAGGCAGCACAGTTAGGGAGTTTTAGAAAGTGGCATATGTTGATGTTGGACATTCAGCTGATGCAAAAGGCGAAATAGGTGAAGTACCAGGAAGAGGTGGACCAAAGCAAGCCATTTTTCTGTCACCCTATGTGTCATCAGGGGAAAGTGGGACAAAATCCTTGGAAACCCATGCGTGGTTCATTTTAATGAAGGTTAGATCATCCACATTTTGGGTTGACAGACGGGTCCTTTTTTCTGTCAGGATTGATCCAGCTGCACTGAAGACTCTTTCCGATAGCACACTTGCAGCTGGGCAAGCGAGCTCCTGTAAGGCATATTGGGCCAATTCAGGCCAGGTGTCCAGTTTAGCGGCCCAATAGTCAAAGGGGAATGACCTGTGTGGGAGAACATCGATATGGGAGGAAAAGTAGTTTGTTACCATAGTTGACAACTGCTGTCTCCTGTCACTTTCCATCGATGCAGTATTACCAGTTGTGTGAGCGGTATTTGAAAAATCAGTCCACAACATTGTCATGAAACCCCTGTCTCCAACGCCACTTCTGCTGTGTGCACCACGAACACCTCTGCCAAGCTGCCCCCGGCCCGTACGGCTTGTGTGAGAACCATCACCGCTGCTGTGTGCTGGGAATGCCTCAAGCAACCGATTTACCAGAGTTGCTTGTTTATTAGCCAATATTAGGTCAAGGTTCTCCTGTGGCATGATGTTTTGTAATTTGCCTTTATAGCGTGGATCCAGGATGCTGGCCAACCAGTAGTCATCATCGTTCATCATTTTGGCAATGCGGGGGTCCCTTTTTAGGATCCGCAAGGCATAATCTGACATGTGGGCCAATGTTCCCGGTGTCAATGATGCACTGCGAGTGCTGGGTGGAGGAGCACATTCTGGCAAATCCACATCCCTCCAGTCACGCACAAACCCTGTACCAGACCTTGCCACGCCAACATTTTCACTTGCCCCACGAGATGCATCCTCCTCCCCTAAGTAATCATCCCCATCATCCTCCTCCTCCTCCTCTTCTTCCTCCACCTCGTCCAGGAGAGGTTCCTGAGCAGACAATGGCTGAATGTCATCAAGGATTCCCTCCTCCTCTTCCTCCTCATCAACATTGGCTGCAGACGCCTGCTCCTTAAGGTGCGTCAAAGTTTGCATGAGCAGACGCATAAGTGGGATGCTCATGCTTAGGATGGCGTCGTCTGCGCTTACCAGCCGTGTGCATTCCTCAAAACACTGAAGGACTTTACAAAGGTCTTTCAGCTTCGACCACTGCACACCTGTCAACTCCATGTCTGCTCTCAAAGTGCCTGGCCGTGTATCCTCCCACAAATGCATTATGGCCTGCCTCTGCTCGCACAGCCGCTCCACCATGTGCAGGGTGGAGTTCCACCTTGTTGCAATGTCGATAATGAGGCGGTGGTTGGGAAGGTGGAGCAATCGCTGCAGCTTCTGCATACGAACGGAGTGTACAGGCGACCGGCGGATGTGCGCGCACAGTCTTCGCACCTTCTGGAGTAGGGCTGTTAACTCCGGATAATTTTTGAGGAAGCACTGCACCACCAGGTTCAAGGTGTGAGCCAAGCAAGGTATGTGGCTGAGTTTTGAAAGGGCTATGGCTGCCACAAAATTACGGCCGTTATCACTAACTACCTTGCCTGCTTCAAGATGTACACTGCCCAGCCATGACTCAGTTTGTCGCTTCAAGTACTCGGCCAGCACCTCGGCGGTGTGTCTGTCGCCCAAACACATCATCTGCAACACAGCCTGCTGACGCTTTCCACTAGCTGCTCGATAGGGGGACACATCGTGTGCAACAGTGGCAGCTGCAGATGGAGTGCTCGTACGACTGCGCTCTGTGGACGAGCTTTCGCTTCTGGAGGAGGAGGAGGAGGGTCGAACGCCTACAGCCAACTGTTTCCACTGTGCGCAGTGATGGACACGTAACGGCCCTGGCCATGCCGACTGGACCATGCATCAGTTGTGAGGTGCACCTTTCCGCTCACTGACTGCTTGAGTGCATGGACAATGCGGTCTTTCACATGATGGTGGAGGGCTGGGATGGCTTTGCGAGAGAAGAAGTGGCGACTGGGTAGGTCATAGCGTGGTACTGCATAGGCCATGAGTTCGCGGAAATCTGTGCTTTCCACCAACCGAAAGGGCATCATCTCAAACGAGATTAGTTTGGCAATGTGGGCGTTCAAACCCAGTGTACGCGGATGAGAGACTGAGTACTTTCTTGACCTACTCATAGTGTCTGGGAGGGTGAGCTGGACTTGAGAGCTGCATATGGTGGAAGTAGCGGTGGACAGGGCGGACTGAGAGAGGGTTGATGATGGTGATGGAGTTGGTGTTCTTTCTGATGGCCTAGAATCAGTCTTTCGTTGATATAACAGTGGGATTCCCTGACTGCTGTGGTCTTGCAACGACACCTCAACATTTGCTGCTGTGCTAACCGGTGGGCTTACAGTGGGGGAAACAATGTAGCGTTGCTGACTACCTTCGTTGTGATCAGTTGCACATGTGGCACTTGAGGTTTGGTGTTGTGTCCACGCTTGCAAGTGCATGCTGGTTAAATGTCTAAGCATGCAACTGGTATTCAAATTTTTCCCTCGGCTAAAGGTATTTGCGCACTTCTTACAGATAACCTTGGCCTGATCATGAGGATTTTGTTCAAAAAAGTGCCACACTGCACTCTTCCTACTTTGGCAGACATTTTGCGGCCTAGCACGCTGTGATCTTTTGACCCTCTGGACAAGCTGTCCAGCAACTCTTTTGATGTTTGGAACCTGTCTTTGGAGTGCTCCGGGCCTGCCAGATAACAGCTGTTGCGATGTTGATGTCTGCTGTGGATGCTCCTCATCTGAGCTATTGGAAGCAGCACCCTCTTCCCCCAATGGATGCCAATCTGGGTCAACAACTGGGTCATCCATCACCTCCTCTTCTATGTCATGTGCAGGGAAGGGGCACCTGAGTCTCATCAGGGTCAGAATCTGGCTCTGTACACTGCGAGGACAATGTAGTGCTCTGAGTGAATGTACCAGCAGAATCATCCATCAGCGGCTGTGCATCAGTGCACTCCATGTCAGATTCATCTTGGCCTGGGTAATTCACCATTTGACTTGATAATCCAGGCATGGTATGTGAAAACAGCTCCATGGAGTAATCAGTAGTATGGCCTGCGTCATCCTTCAATCTTGGTTGGGGTGAAGGACACAAGGAAAGGTGTGGTTCATGAACATGAGCCTCCAATGACGACTCAGTGCTTTTACTTTTTACAACTGAAGAAGAGGAGGCGATAGAGCTGGAGGCTGAGTCAGCAATGTAAGACAAAACTTTTTCCTGATGCTCTGGCTTTAAAAGCGGTTTGCCAACTCCTAGAAAACTAAGCGTTCGAGGCCTTATGTAGCCAGACGATGACGCAGGGTCAGCACCTCCTGCATTCGGTCCTATTTTGCTCTTGCCACTACCATCAGATCCACCACCAACACCATCATTACCAGCTGCCAACCCCCACCCAATTCCACGGCCTCTTCCACCAGCCTTCCTCATTTTTGGTAGAAATGTAGACAAAATCTAACAAACTATATAGTAATGTAAAACAAGGTACAAGGTGTCTATAGGACAGGGGAGATTTTGAATTTCTGCAGACACTTGTGGACAGTGGACACTTTTGGATTGTGTGAGGCCCACTGATATCTGAGCGCTATGTGACAGGCTCGATGGCACAGCTGTGACAAAAGTGACTAGAGGATAAGGGAGATTTTGAATTTCTGCACACACTTGTGGACAGTGGACACTTTTGGATTGTGTGAGGCCCACTGATATCTGAGCGCTATGTGACAAGCTCGATGGCACAGCTGTGACCAAAGTGACGAGAGGATAAGGGAGATTTTGAATCTCTGCGCACACTTTTGGACACTGGACACTTGTGGATTGTGTGAGGCCCAATGAATATCTGAGCGCTATGTGACAGGCTCGATGGCACAGCTGTGACCAAAGTGACGAGAGGATAAGGGAGATTTTGAATCTCTGCGCACACTTTTGGACACTGGACACTTGTGGATTGTGTGAGGCCCAATGAATATCTGAGCGCTATGTGACAGGCTCGATGGCACTGCTGTGACAAAAGTGACTAGAGGATAAGGGAGATTTTGAATTTCTGCACACACTTGTGGACAGTGGACACTTTTGGATTGTGTGAGGCCCACTGATATCTGAGCGCTATGTGACAGGCTCGATGGCACAGCTGTGACAAAAGTGACGAGAGGATAAGGGAGATTTTGAATCTCTGCATACACTTTTGGACACTGGACACTTGTGGATTGTGTGAGGCCCAATGAATATCTGAGCGCTATGTGACAGGCTCGATGGCACAGCTGTGACAAAAGTGACTAGAGGATAAGGGAGATTGGATTGCTTTTAAAAAAGCAGTTTGCGGAGCAGTGGGTAAACAGCAATGCCAGCCTGTCAGGAAGCCTTAAAAGGCAGCCCAACAACCAACACCACTGATACACCACTATATAGCCTCCCCTTGCACTGCACACACAGTGACTGGTGTGTTGTGCAGGCCAAATTGCTAGCAGCAGAAGCAGTTTTTTTTTCTTCTACAGCAGGACAAAAAAAAAAAATTGGGATTGCTTTTAAAAAAGCAGTTTGCGGAGCAGTGGGTAAACAGCAATGCCAGCCTGTCAGGAAGCCTTAAAAGGCAGCCCAACAACCAACACCACTGATACACCACTATATAGCCTCCCCTTGCACTGCACACACAGTGACTGGTGTGTTGTGCAGGCCAAATCGCTAGCAGCAGAAGCAGTTTTTTTGTCTTCTTCCCTGCCTAACGCTCTCCCTACAGAATCAGCAGCAACCTCTCCCTATACTAAGATCGGCAGAAGTAAGATGGCGGTCGGCGTGCACGCCCTTTTATACCCCCTGTGACGCCCACCAAAGCAAGCCAATCACTTGCATGCCCTTCTGAAAGATGGTGGTGACCCGTGCCTATGTCATCACGTTGCCCACAGTGTCCGTGGATCCTGATTGGCTGAAAAAGAGCGCAAAACAAACTTTTGAAACGCGACTTTGGCGCGTAAGTCGCCGACCTCGTGGCCGACCTCATCCTAGGGTCGGGTTTCGTTTCATGAAACCCGACTTTGCCAAAAGTCGGCGACTTTTGAATTTTTTCGACCCGTTTTGCTCAACTCTAATAATAGCCCACTTAATTTACAGGGTTCATGTCTCCAGAAGCATGAGTTGGGAACAATGTATATATACAGACGAAGGCGGAAGCCAAGACATGTGTCGGGGTGGATGCCACCCAGATACAGTAATAACTAACTGTAAGTTTGCACCACTTACTACAGCACCATCAGTGTTGCAGGATTATCACTCAGGCTCTGACACATTTTAACTTTATGTCCTTTGCTCTGTTTTCATTGCACTTACATTCTATATGAAAAAAGGGGGGGACAAATCCAAAAAGACAACCAATGGTCATGGTATAAAATTGCTTTATTATGTGGTAAGGCAAAGAACAAAATACAATAAAACATGCACCAGTGCTAGTCATTACAAAAAATAAGGACACGGTGAACCATGTTGCCAGAAATATAAGAGTATTGCCATAAGTGACATAAGAAAAAATCACTAATCAGGATCAAGACAGCAAAGAAAATAATGCAATCCAGATGCCTAAAAGGCCATCTCCAATTGCAAGCTAATAAATGACACATCTAATACATCCCTGACGAAGGTGCTTCCAAAACGCGCGTTGGGGCGGGCACGGGGACCCTTGGTTTATCTGCACTTGCATTTTTTCAGGTAACTTGCAATGAGTATAATCCATTTGATTCTTATTAAATGTGTCATTTATTAGCTTGCAATTGGAGATGGCCTTTTAGGCATCTGGATTGCGTTATTTTCTTTGCTGTCTTGATCCTGATTAGTGATTTTTTCTTATGTCACTTATGGCAATACTCTTATATTTCTGGCAACATGGTTCACCGTGTCCTTATTTTTTGTAATGACTAACTAGCACTGGTGCATGTTTTATTGTATTTTGTTCTTTGCCTTACCATATAATAAAGCAATTTTATACCATGACCATTGGTTGTCTTTTTGAATTCATCCCCCCCTTTTTTCTGTATATGAATTTTGCAACCGGTCAGTTACATTCCATAGTGGTTTAATGTAATGGGACATTGAATATAACTCTAGGTGACATGATTTTTGCTGTATTGTCCCATATGACTTATACACTATCTTTCACTACCCTTTTTGTATATTGCATTCTATATGGGCATGGACATAATGTACCGTACATACTCAAGTATAAGCTGACCCAAGTATAAGCCGAGACCCCTAATTTTGCCACAAAAAACTGGGAAAACTTATTGACTCGAGTATAACCCTAGGATGGGAAATGCAGCAGCTACTGGTAAATTTCAAGAATAAAAATAGATACCAATAAAAGTAAAATTAATTGAGACATCAGAAGGTTAAATTGTTTTGAATATCCATATTGAATCAGGAGCCCCATATAATGCTCCATACAGTTCATGATTGCCCCATAATATGCTCCATACAAAATACACCCCATATAATGCTCCATAAAGTTCATGATTGGCCCCATAAGATGCTCCGTAAAGTTCATGATGGGCCCCATAAGATGCTCCAAACAAAAATATGCCCCATATAATGCTGCACAAAGGTTAATGATGGCCCCATAAGATAGTCCATATTAAAATATGCCCCATATGCTGCAATTAAAAAAATGACATACTCACCTTTCATTGCTGGGGGCAAGGTGCCAATGTCGCATCTGGCTCAGGTCCCCGGCACTTGCGATATTCACCTTTCCCAGTTCCACCACCGCGCACTGCTGTGTCTTCTGGGTTTCTGCAGTGACTGTTCAGGCAGAGGGTGCTCACTAAACAAGTCATCACGCCCTCTGACCTGAACATCACAGCCAGAGGACGTGGAAGACACGTCCGGCGGTAGAATGGGACCAGGTGAATATCACATGACTCACCCTCCCTCAGTCCTACTCATCCTCCTGGCGCTGCTACATCTCAGTCTGGGACGGGCGCCGGCATCTCTCTTCCTGTCTTCCTTCTAGTGCTGAGCAGTCACGTGGTACCGCTCATTAAAGTAAAGAATATGAACTCCACGCCTATGGGAGTAAAGACACGTGTATATTCATTACTTTAATGAGCAGTACCACGTGACCGCTCAGCACTGGAAGGAAGACAGGAAGAGAGTTTCTGGCGTCCACACTGAGATGCAATGAGGGACTGAAATGCAGTGATGATGCCAGAGGGTGAGTGTGATGTCTTCTGCTTCCCCATCCCCCCTCCCCACTGGCAATGACTCATGTCTCATGTATAAGCCAAGAAGGGGTGTTTTCAGCACAAAAAAAGTGCTGAAAATCTCGGCTTATGCAAGAGTATATACGGTAACTACCATTATGCACTACCATATCTGAGCCATCTGTATACCTCTATGCACTTGCACCATATTTCTTCTACCTTATGACAGATTCTTGGGCTACGCCTGATCATTTAATATTTATGTTATACAGCCTCTTAAGGGGGTTTTACACATAGCGATATCGCTAGCAATATCGCTAAAACATCACTGAATTTGTGACGTTATAGCGATATTGCTAGCGATATCGCTATGTGTGATACTTACCTCCGACCGGCTCCCCCGCTGTCCATCGCCGATCGCGCGAGATCGGGTGGCTCCATTTCTCATCGTCTGCTTCCTGCTGGGCTTCCTGCTGTGTGAGACGAGCGACGCTGGACGCGGGCGGGAGGACACCAGGATCGCTGTGTGTGAAAGGTGAGAATCGTGCGCTGCGTCGCTGCTGCATCGCTGTGAGATCTGCCTGTTTGGCAGCACACTAGCGATCATTTAGCAATGCACCAGCGATCCTGACCGGGTCGTATCGCTGGTCGGATCGCTGGTGCATCGCTAAATGTAAAAGGGCCTTTAGTGTCACAATTTATGACCCTTTATTCATTACGATTTCTTTTTGAACACCTGTTTATCTAATTTGGATGTCCGCCCCATGTTTTTATACTGTGTTTTTAATATGCTTTGGTCTGTTGTTCAAGTTTATCACCTGATTTAAATAATAAATACCTCTTTGTCACCATTCTGAATACATTGAGACTTCATTGGTTGGATATTTGCTTTTTCTTTCTCTCTCAGGATGCTGTTTGTTGGTGGGTTATTATCTTTACTTAATCACCTGGACTCCAAGTCGCCCTGTGAGTTTAAACAAAGAACTGAATATTGAATGAGCTGCTGCATAGCCTGGCTAAAAAATCCAAATCATTTTGAGAAGACTGCATGTAATGACTGATGGTTGCTTGGTCCACTATTTATGTGTTTTTTTTTGGTCATCTGCCCTCCAGATTCTGAGATTTGTTTAGGTTTATTACAAAATGTATTTTCCGGTGCTGAATTCTTTAGATTTCTTTAAGTGGACAAAAAAATTATTGTTTATGGAGTTAAGGCTTCCCATGCAAAAATTTACAAGATTTTGATTTTCATTGTTAATCTTATTAGGATTCGCAAAGTTTTACTAAGGGATTAGCAGTCTCTGCTTGGAAATCTAGCCTTTGCTCTTAAGCCCCCGTTACACACTGCGATATTGCTAGCAATATCGCTGTAAAGTCACCGATTTTGTGACGTTGCAGCGATATTGCTAGCGATATTGCTGCATGCGATACTTACCTCCGACCGGCTCCCCCGCTGCTCATCGTTGGTCGCGTGAGAAGCTCCTGGATCATTTCTCGTCGGGCGCTTCCTGCTGGGCTTCCTGTGGCTCCAACGATCGCCGCATCTGACAGGTAAGTAGCGACCCCCTACCCCAGCGATGTCGCTGGTGAGATCTGCCTGTGTGGCAGCTCACTAGCGACCACTTAGCGATGCACCAGCGATCCCGACCAGCGATATGACGCGGTCAGGATCGCTGGTGCATTGCTAAGTGGTCGCTAGTGAGCTGCCACACAGGCAGATCTCACCAGCGACATAGCAGCGGTCAGGGGTCGTTGCTTACCTGTCAGGCGAGGCGATCCTGACGTCCTCTCCGCCCACGTCGCTCGTCGGCGCCACAGGAAGCTGATGACGAGAAACTGTCCAGGACGTTTTCGCGCGATCAGCGATATTCAGCGGGGGAGCAGTCGGAGGTAGTATCAGACATAGCGATATCGCTAGCAATATCGCTATAACGTCACAAAAACCAGTGATGTTATAGCGATATTGCTAGCGATATCACTTAGTGTGACAGGCCCTTTAGAATTATTTCCACTGGAATTTTTTTTTGAATAGTTTAAACTTTGTGACTAGGGGTTTGAAGTCTCCTAAGTTTCACTTCAGGCTAACAAAAGAGTCTTCTCTTCACAGCATCACAATGTGATCACAATATGCTGTCACTCTGATCAAACTCTGATCAGAATTTGATTTTAATGCATACCAGGATTGGGGGGTGAGGGGATCATGCATACCAGGATGAAGAATGGGGTGCCATGCATACCAGGATTGGGGGGGTGAGGGTACCATGCATACCAGGACAGGAATGAGGGGTGCCATGCGTACCAGGATAGGAGGGTGGCAGCACATAGCAGGATAGGAGACCATATACCAATAAAAATGCTCGCTACCCGGGCGTAGAACGGGTTCAAAGATAATATATATATATATATAATATACAAAGCTCAATGTGTGTGTGTATGTCCGGGATTGGCATCTACACCTTCGCACCGTTACAGCTACAGCCACAAAATTTTGCACAGTCACATGTCTGGACCCCGAGAGCGTCATAGGCTATGTTGTGAGGCGAAATTTTAACCCCGTGTGTTCCAATTCACCAAACAATTTTGCCCCTATGTACATAATGAGCAAAAAGTGTATGTCTGTATGTCCGGGATTGGCATCTGCACCGTCGCAGCTACAGCCACAAAATTTTGCACAGTCACACGTCTGGACCCCGAGAACAACATAGGCTATGTTGTGAGGTGAAATTTTAACCCCGCACCTTCCAATTCACCAAACAATTTTGCCTACTATTCTTATCATTCCTATGGTGTTATCGTCCTTCTGTAAAGCTGGAAATAACACAATATATTACCGTGCCAACACAGACCACCCTCTGACACAGACTGCAGGGGGAGCCCAGTATCACACAGGAGAGGATTAGACACATGGCTCAGCAGTCAGTATCACACAGGAAAGGATTAGATACACAGCTCAGCAGTCAGTATCACACAGGATAGGAATAGATACACGGCTCAGCAGACAGTTTCATACAGGATAGGATTAGATACACAGCTCAGCACATGGTATCACACAGAATAGTATTAAATACACGGCTCAGCAGACAAAATCACACAGAATAGGAGTATATACACGGCTCAGCAGTCAGTATCACACAGGATAGGATTAGACACATGGCTCAGCAGTCAGTATCACAGAGGATAGGATTAGATACACAGCTCAGCAGTCAGTATCACACAGGATAGGAATAGATACACGGCTCAGCAGACAGTATCACACAGGATAGGAAGAGATACACGGCTCAGCAGTCAGTATCACACAGGATAGGGTTAGATACATGGCTCAGCAGATGGTATCACACAGGATAGGATTAGATACACTGTTCAGCAGTTAGTATCACACAGGATAGGATTAGATACACGGCTCAGCAGTCAGTATCACACAGGATCAGATTAGATACACAGCTCAGCAGTCAGTATCACACAGGAGAGGATTAGACACACGGCTCAGCAGTCAGTATCACACAGGATATAGATACACGGCTCAGCAGACATTATCACACAGGATATAGATACACGGCTCAGCACACAGTATCACACAGAATAGTATTAGATACACGACTCAGCAGACAGTATCACACAGAATAGGATTAGATACATGGCTCTGCAGTCAGTATCACACAGGATAGGATTAGATACGCGGCTCAGCAGTCAGTGTCACACAGGATAGGATTAGATACACGGCTCAGCTGTCAGTATCACACAGGATATGATTAGATACATGGCTCAGCAGACAGTATCACACAGGATAAGATTAGATACACGGCTCAGCAGACAGTATCACACAGAATAGGATTAGATACACGGCTCTGCAGTCAGTAACACACATGATAGGATTAGTTACATGGCTCAGCAGTCAGTATCACACAGGATAGGGTTAGATACACGGCTCAGCATATCACACAGGATATGATTAGATCCACTGCTCAGCAGTCAGTATCACACAGGATAGGATTAGATACACGGCTCAGCAGTCAGTAACACATGATAGGATTAGATACCCAGCTCAGCAGAAAATATCACACAGGAGAGGATTAGATACACAGCTCAGCAGACTTTATCACACAGGATAGGGTTAGATACACAGCTCAGCAGTCAGTATCACACAGGAGAGGATTAGATACACAGCTCAGCAGACTTTATCACACAGGATAGGGTTAGATACACAGATACACCTGTTGTTTATCAAAAGGCTCTTGAATGAGTTGAAAATAAAATACTATCAATACTTGGGTAATCGTTTTGGTAATTTTTGTTGCAAATCTGTATTGTTGAATATATGATGTGAAATGTTTTTATGTGCAATATAATCACTATAATTTGTAATAGTTGGTTACTATGCCCAGGCAATGCCGGGCTCTTCCACTATGTGACGCATATATATATATATATATATATATATATATACAGTCATATGTTAAAGTTTGGGCACCCCAATTAATGTTAACCTTTTTTCTTTATAACAATTTTGGTTTTTGCAACAGCTATTTCAGTTTCATAAATCTAATAACTGATGGACTCAGTTATATTTCTGGATTCAAATGAGGTTTATTGTACTAACAGAAAATGTGCAATCTGCATTTAAACAAAATTTGACCGGTGCAAAAGTATGGGCACCCTTATCATTTTCTTGATTTGAACACTCCTAACTACTTTTTACTGACTTCCTGAAGCACTAAATTGGTTTTGTAACCTCATTGAGCTTTGAACTTCATAGCCAGGTGTATCAAATCTTGAGAAAAGGTATTTAAGGTGGCCACTTGCAAGTAGTTCTCCTATTTGTTTTGAGGAGCCATTGATTCTCCATCATGGGCTCCTCAAAACAACTCTCAAATGATCTGAAAACAAAGATTATTCAACATAGCTTTTCAGGGGAAGGATACAAAAAGTTGTCTCAGAGATTTAACCTGTCAGTTTCCACTGTGAGGAACATAGTAAGGAAATGGAAGAACACAGGTACAGTTCTTTTTAAGCCCAGAAGTGGCAGGCCAAGAAAAATATCAGAAAGACAGAGAAGAAGAATGGTGAGAACAGTCAAGGACAATCCACAGACCACCTCCAAAGACCTGCAGCATCATCTTGCTGCAGATGGTGTCACTGTGCATCGGTCAACAATACAGCGCACTTTGCACAAGGAGAAGCTGTATGGGAGAGTGATGCGAAAGAAGCCGTTTCTGCAAGCACGCCACAAACAGAGTCGCCTGAGGTATGCAAAAGCACATTTGGACAAGCCAGTTACATTTTGGAAGAAGGTCCTGTGGACTGATGAAACAAAGATTGAGTTGTTTGGTAATACAAAAAGGCGTTATGCATGGAGGCTAAAAAACACAGCATTCCAAGAAAAACACTTGCTACCCACAGTAAAATTTGGTGGAGGTTTCATCATGCTTTGGGGCTGTGTGGCCAATGCCGGCACCAGGAGTCTTGTTAAAGTTGAGGGTCACATGAATTCAACTCAGTATCAGCAGATTCTTGACAATAATGTGCAAGAATCAGTGACGAAGTTGAAGTTACCCAGGGGATGGATGTTTCAGCAAGACAATGATCCAAAAGACCGCTCCAAATCTACTCAGGCATTCATGCAGAGGAACAATTACAATGTTCTGGAATGGCCATCCCAGTCCCCAGACCTGAATATCAGTGAACATCTGTGGGATGATTTGAAACGGGCTGTCCATGCTCGGCGACCATCAAACTTAACTGAACTGGAATTGTTTTGTAAACAGGAATGGTCACAAATACCTTCATCCAGGATCCAGGAACTCATTAATAGCTACAGGAAGCGACTAGAGGCTGTTATTTTTGCAAAAGGAGGATCTATGAAATATTAATGTCACTTTTATGTTGAGGTGTCCATACTTTTGCACAGGTCAAATTTTGTTTAAATGCAGATTGCACATTTTCTGTTAGTTCAATAAACCTTATTTGAATCCAGAAATATAACTGAGTCCATCAGTTATTAGATATATGAAACTGAAATAGCTGTTGCAAAAAACAAAATTGATATAAAGAAAAAAGGCTAACATTAATAGGGGTGCCCAAACTTTATCATATGACTGTATATGCTGCTCAAATAATAAAGGGAACACTTAAACGACAGAATATAACTCCAACTAAATCAAACTTCTGTGAAATCAAACTGTCCACTTAGGAAGCAACACTCATTGACAATCAGTTTCACATGCTTTTGTGCAAATGGAATAGACAACAGATGGAAATTATAGGCAATTATCAAGACACACTCAATAAAGGAGTGGTTCTGCAGGTGGGGACCACAGACCACATCTCAGTACCAATGCTTTCTGGCTGATGTTTTGGTCACTTTTGAATGTTGGTTGTGCTTTCACACTTGTGGTAGCATGAGGCAGACTCTACAACCCACACAAGTGGCTCAGGTAGTGCAGCTCATCCAGAATGGCACATCAATGCGAGCTGTGGCAAGAAGGTTTGCTGTGTCTGTCAGCGTAGTGTCCAGAGACTGGAGGCACTACCAGGAGACAGGCCAGTACACCAGGAGACATGGAGGGGGCTGTAGGAGGGCAACAACCCAGCAGGACCGCTACCTCCGCTTTTATGCAAGGAGGAACACTAAATGTAATACATATGTAGGCCAAAAAGTATATAGAATATTATCAGATTACTTGCATTTTATATAAGTAAGCCATTACTGAAAAATATGAAATCTACAAGTGGTATATATATAAATACTGAACACATGAGAAAATATTGTGAAGAAATTAATTCCTGTGAATAGAGGTAAATAATGAAATCACAATGCATATATCTTATTCCAAAAAATATACAAATGTGCCAGCCCTAAAGTGTGGAATCAACTGGCAGAGAATATGCAGGGGCTAGGTTCAGAGGAGAGAAACTCCTAAAGAGTGAATCAATATAAAGTAAGGAAGATAATAGAAGGCTGGAAAATGGAAAAATATTGGTATTAACATTGTGCTGGTACTGTACCTTTAAGTAACGGCACAATTGTGGGAAGAGGAGATAAGAGGTGAGTATAGAAGGAGATCTTGTGAGGATCGGATAATAAAGTAACTTGGCACTCAACTGAATAATCCTTTGCAAATTAGAATTATTTTATAATTTATTGCAGTCCTGGAAACGTTTCGGCCTATTATCGGCCTTCCTCAGTCTGCTATATAAAGGTACAAAATATATACAGAAGAAAATCATAATGGGTCCTCATAAAAACAATATACAATGTTGTACAAACATATTGATGAATAATCTTGATGTAAATCACAGGTGATATAATCATATAGTGGTATCCGTATTGTATACAGAGAAATATATATCACAATATATATATCACAATATTGAGAGAGGAGAACCAGGTGAAAAGGAAAAATAAAGTTGAAATAAAATTGAAATAGAAGAGAGAGGGGACATACCCGACTGCTATCGCGAAATACTAATCCGGTACCCAAGTAAGGATTCCTATGGAGATCTATGGTGAATCAGGTGAATGGTTATGGTGGTGAAATATCTACTGATGGTGATATCAATAGGTGAATGTTGTGGTCATACCTACTTCAGAATGTCATGTTGATCTAAATGGCATCTCCTATTATTATAAGAGTGGATATACTGATTTAAATGCCTGAGAAATGAAAAATAAAAAACAGAATGAGAAAAAAAAAAATGAAAAAATTGTGCAAAAATTTATTTTTATCTTACAAGGATGAGTAAAAATGAGTGGAAATAGTCAGATTTTATACCTTGCAAAAAGGAATATATAACCATACATAGAGAAATGTATAAATCTCCTTGGAGGTATCATGGACGCTTAATCTGTTTGAAACTAGTGCTGTATAGTCCAGGAGGTAAATAGGTCCATATGAAGCTGAGGCACAAAAGGAAAAAAAAAAAAAAACATGTATGCTCAGCAATAAAAAAGCCTCTACCAAGCCCTGTAATTAAGTAGAAAAGGGACTCTGCTGTAAAAGCGTACCTTGTTAAGATATGGAGGTGGCATACACAGGTGGGACGCGGTATTCCCCCGCTCGGCAGCTGGCCCTTGTGAGGATCGGAGACTGTGTAAGCACTGGGAGATGAGGTCACAGATGTATGGAGGACACAGGTTGTGGATGGCTTTGTATGTCATGGTTAGGGTTTTGAACTGGAATCTTTCGGTAATGGGGAACCAGTGCATGGATTGACAGGGGGAGAGGCCGGGGAATGGCAGGGGGGGACAGGTGGATTAGTTGGGCAGCAGATTTTTTAATAGATTGGAGGGGTTCAAGAGTGATAGATGCATAAAGCATGTGGGAACTTGATGCGGGGAACCTGGTTATGGTAAAACTTTTAACTGTGCCACACAGGGATAGTTAGGTTAATGTGTTGAGGCGGTAGGACCACCATACCCCCACACACCATATAATCTTCTTACAGAACCTTCAGCCCACCACACAGAGTATAATCTTCTCATAGTACCACCATACCCACACACACAGTATAATGTTCTCACAGTACCTCCATCCCCCACACACAGTATAATGTTCCTACAGTACCGACATACCCCATTTGACCATGTACACTTTGCTTCACATATTATTTTTCCTTATCTGAGGGCACACAGCTGGAGCTGCAGCGGATCCACCCGTTCCATCGCCTAATCTATGTTTCTGGCCGATCCTCAGCGCTCTCTGTAGACCGCTACCTTGCTTTCTCTCAAGGATTAACCCGAGACAGCAAGCTTGTGGGACTGGGGAGAGTGAGCAGCCATTTACTTTAATGGATACATCTGTTGGGGGAGTTGAATGAGATGGGGAAAGATGATGAATTCTGTTTTGTCCATATTAAGTTTTAGAAATCTATCGGAAAAGAAGGATGAAATAGTAGACAGATATTGTGGGATTCTGGTTAGTAGGGAGGTGATATCTGGTCTAAAGATGTAGATCTATGTGTCATTAGCATAGAGGTGATACTTAAAACCATGAGATTCTATGAGCGGTCCAAAGCCAAAGGTGTAGATGGAGAAGAGCAAATTTTTCTCTTTATAGGTATACTAGCTGAAGAGCCCGGCAATGCCCAGGCATAGTAAATAACTGTAGGTAGTTATAGCAAATTATAATGATTATATTGTACATGAAAACATTTCACATCATATATTCAACACTACAGATTTGCAAGACAAATTAACTAAATGATTAACTAAATGATTACCTAAGTATTTGTTTTTTCCTTTCGGTGCAAAGATGAACAGATTTTTAGCAGTTCCAAGACTTGAAAAGGCCAGTAAAGTTGACCATGGGAAAAGCATGGAGATTGCAAATTAATCCCTACTACTTTCAAGGACTGTCCCTGAACATTGTTAATGGACATTGCAAATAGCAGTTGAACTGGAAACTGGAGGCTATTAAAATCAAAAGGCAAATTAGAGGAATTCAGTGGAATTCTTGGAATGAAAATGTCCTGTTGCTTAGCTGTGGATCTAATCCTTTCCTGTGTGATACCATCTAATGAACTGTGTATCTAATCCTATTCTGTGTGATACTGTCTGTTGAGCTGTGTATCTAATCCTATTCTGTGTGATACTGTCTGCTGAGCCATGTATCTAATCCTATCCTGTGTGATACTGTCTGCTGAGCTGTGTATCTAATCCTATCCTGTGTTACAGTCTGCTGAGCCATGTATCTAAGCCTGTCATGTGTGATACAGTCAGCTGAGCCATGTATCTAATCCTCTCCTGTGTGATACTGTCTGCTGAGCCGTGTATCTTATCCTTTCTTGTGTGAAACAGTCTGCTGAGCCGTGCATCTAATCCATTCTGTGTGATATTGGCTGCTGAGCCGTGTATCAAATCCCATCCTCTGTGAAACTGACTGCTGAGCTGTGTATCTAGTCCTCTCCTGTGTGATACTGTCTGCTGAGCTGTGTATCTAATCCTATCCTATGTGAAAATGTCTGCTGAGCCATGTATCTAATCCTATCCTGTGTGATACAGTCTGATGAGCCATGTATCTAATCCTATCCTGTGTGATACTGTCTGTTGAGCCGTGCATCTAATCCATTCTGTGTGATACTGGCTGCTGAGCCGTGTATCTAATCCTATCCTGTATAATACAGTCTGCTGAGCTGTGTATCTAATCTTCTCCTGTGTGACGCTGTCTGCTGAACTGTGCATCTAATCCTCTCCTGTGTGATACTGTCTGCTCAGTTGTGTATCTAATCCTCTCCTGTGTGGTACTGTCTGCTGAGCAGTGTATCTAATACTATCCTGTGTGATACAGTCTGCTGAGCTGTGTATCTAATCCTCTCCTGTGTTATACAGTCTGCTGAGCTGTGTATCTAATCCTCTCCTGTGTGATACTGTCTGCTGAGCTGTGTATGTAATCCTACCCTTTGTGATACTGTCTTCTGAGCTGTGTATCTAATCCTATCCAGTGTGATACTGTCTGCTGACCTGTTCCTAATCCTATCTTTGTGAAATTAACTGCTGAACCATGTAGCTAATCTTATCCTGTGTGATACTGTCTGCTGTTCCGAGCGTCTCTTCATATCCTGTGTGATACTGTGTGCTAAGCCGTGTATCTTATCCTATCCTGTGTGATACTGACTGCTGAGCTGTGTATCTAATCTCTCCTGTGTGATACCATCTGCTGAGCTGTGCATGTAATCTTATCCTGTGTGATACTGTCTGCTGAGCCGTGTATCTAATTCTATCCTGTGTGATACTGACTGCTGAGCAATGTATCTAATCCTATCCTGTGTGATACTGTCTGCTGAGCTGTGTATCTAATCCTATTCTGTGTGATACTGTCTGCTGAGCTGTGTATCTAATCCTATTCTGTGTGATACTGTCTGCTGAGCCGTGTATCTAATTCTATCCTGTGTGATACTGCCTTCTAAGCAATGTATCTAATCCTATCCTGTGTGATACTGTCTGCTGAGCTGTGTATCTAATCCTATTCTGTGTGATACTGTCTGCTGAGCTGTGTATCTAATCCTATCCTGTGTGATACTGTCTGCTGAGCCGTGTAACTAAGCCTCTCCTGTGTGATACTGACTGCTGAGCCATGTATCTAATTATATCCTGTGTGATACTGATTGCTGAGCAATGTATCTAATCATATCCTGTGTGGTACTGTCTGCTGAGCTGTGTATCTAATCCTATTCTGTGTGTTACTGTCTGCTGAGCTGTGTATCTAATCCTATTCTGTGTGATACTGTCTGCTGAGCCGTGTATCTAATTCTATCCTGTGTGATACTGACTGCTAAGCAATGTATATAATCCTATCCTGTGTGATACTGTCTGCTGAGCTGTGTATCTAATCCTCTCCTGTGAGATACTGTCTGCTGAGTTGTATATCTAATACTATCCTGTATGTTACTGTCTGCTGAACTGTGTATCTAATACTATCCTGTGTGATGCTGTGTGCTGAGCCATGCATCTAATCCTTTCCTGTGTGATACTGACTGCTCAGCCGTGTATCTAATCCTATCCTGTGTGTTACTGTCTGCTGACCTGTTTCTACTCCTATCCTTTTGATACTAACTAGTGATGGGCAAGCAGTAAAATGCCCAGGTGCTCGTTGTTCGTGTCGAGCAAATTGTAATACTCGGGTACTCGGACAGAACAACGAGCCACTGTAAGTCTAAAGGGCATCTCACACTAAGCGATAACGCTAGCTATATCGCTATAACTTGTGACGTTATAGCAATATTGCGAACGATATCGCTGTGTCTGATACTTACCTCCGACCAGCTCCCCCACTGGTTATCGCTGATCGCGCGAGAATGTGCAGGACTGTTTCTCGTCGTCAGCTTCCTGCGGCGCTTCCTGCGACGAGCGACGAGCGTGGAGCTGGGCGGGAGGACGCAGGATCGCCTGGTGTGACAGGTAAGTAGCGACCCCTGTCCCCAGCTATGTCGCTGGTGAGATCTGCCTGTGTGGCAGCTCACTAGCGACCACTTAGCGATGTACCAGCGATCCTGACTGCATCATATCGCTGGTTGGGATCGCTGGTACATCGCTAAGTGTGACAGTACCTTAAGGGAGACCCAAGCATTTTTACTGTGATCCCCCCGGGGGTCCTTTTAAGGTCTAAAAATCACTGAAAATGATGGGAACACTGCTCAAATGACATGGTGACATCATGGAGATCGCCCCTGCAAGCATTCCTGACTCCTAGTTCACAGCTTTAACCAATGTTGTCAGAGTTTCATGCCATTTTTAGCGGTGCGCCAAAAAACATACCAACATGAAACCAAAACAGATTTTGCTGGGAAATATGTTAAGGTACATCCTTTCCAGGTTAATGACTTGTATATAAGGCAAAATAAATAACCCCAGACCAAAATGTTCCTCCACCACTTAGGCTATGTTCAGGCGCAGCGTTTTTGAAGCATTTTTCAACTTTAACATTACTTTCAATCAAAACAAATGCATTCACTGGGAAATGTCATTGTAACATTTATCATACCTAACTGGCCATGTGGTGTGTGACACATAAGCAGACATATCTTGAATCATTTATGGAGGGACTCTTAAAGTCACAGAGCCTATTTTTACACGGACATCAGGCGGCATTAATCTGCTTAAAGGGCCATTATTAAACAGTGGATCTCCTAAACTGTTTTAGCCTATGCAGTGAGTGGATGGGCTGCCAAGAATTACGATGCACCAGAATACCCCTCTCATGAGATGTCCAGGATGGCTTCCATTAAAAATGTTGTATTGAATGCAAGACCTGCCCTGCTACCAAGTCATATGCACCCCAATAAGCTTTTGAACCCACAGAGTGGATGGGCACAGGAAAATCTACTTCACATTATTCATTTTGTACTCCCATTCTGTTTTCTTATGGATTGACTGAAAGAACTGCCTTGCTACCAAGTCATATGCACCCAATAAGTCTTGGAACCCACATACTGGATGGGAAAAGGAAAATCCACTTCACATTATTCATTTTTTACTCCCATTCTGTTTTCTTATGCATTGACTGCAAAGCCTGCCCTACTACCAAGTCATATGCACCCCAATAACCCCAATCCCCTTTTGGAAGAAACATGAAGGCGGGCCTCTTAAAAAAAGTCCCATTAGAAAGGAGCGGGTCTCTTAGAATTGTAATGCCAATACACTAAGTGTATTGGCTGGCAAACATGTTCCCCTGTGGGGTACACCTCAACCTTTTCCATAACAAGTATTTAATGCCCAGCAAAAACACCCACCCTTGTTAGGATTTTGGCAATGGCTGTAGCAGCACGGATCTAGCGGCAGTGGATGATGAGACATGGAGGAAGGCCTGCTAAAAAACTATCCCCAATTTAAAGGAGCGGGTTTCCTAGACTTGGAATTCCCATACACTAAGAGCATTGGCTGACAAATATTTCCCCCTGGGGGAGTAAAATTGTTAAAAATATTTTATGGGCATCATAGACACCCTTGCCAAAAATTGGACTGCCTGTAGCAGCACAGAACCCGCTAACCCTGGTGATCTAGTGGTGGAGAATGAGAAGACATAATGATAAATCATACTGAAATCAAACAAATAAATAAAAATGTGAATCCACCTATGAAAGAAAATAACAAAAGGAAGGGGCGAACACAGGTTAATAGATATGAAGCCAGAATGTGTTCAATGAGATATGTTTGTCCCTAGCAACAGCTCAGAGACAGGGATATAAATAAAAATATAATATAATAGGATTTCACTATTTTTATATTGGAGAGGTATACACTAGGTCATAAGAGGATGTTCCACAGATAGGAAAAATGTAAAATATAAGAATAAATGGGAGGAATATACGTACATCTCATTTTTATGACATTTCCCCCTGATTGAGGAATATTTGTTTTGGTTTCAAATTAGTAATGGGCATCATAAAAACAACCTTGCCAAAAATTGGACTGGCTGTAGCAGCACAGAACATGTTAACCCTGGTGCTCTTGTGGCGGAGAATGAGGAGACATTGATGAAGGCCTCATTAAAAACTAGGCCCAATGTAAAGGAGCTGGTCCTCTAGACTTGTAATGCCCATACACGCAGTGCATGGGCTGACAAAGATTTCCCCATGGGGTGTACATTTTTAGAAAATATACTATGGGCATCATAGACTCCCTTGCTAAAAATTGGACTGCCTGGAGCAGCATAGAACACGTTAACCCTGGTCAACTAGTGGAAGAGAATGAGGAGACATTGATGAAGGCCTCATTAAAAACTAGGCCCAGTGTAAAGGAGCGGGTCTCCTACACTTGTAATGCCCATACACGCAGTGATGGGCTGACAAACATTTCCCCACGTGGTGTATATTTTCTAAAATTCTACTATGGGCATCATGGACACCCTTGCCAAAAATTGGACTGATTGTAGTAGCACAGAACACATTAACCCTGGTCATCTAGTGGAAGAGAATGAGAAGACTTTGATGAAGGCCTCAGTACAAGCTAGGCCCAATGTAAAAGAGCGGGTCTCCTAGACTTGTAATGCCCATACACGCAGTGCATGGGCTGACAAACATTTCCCCATGGGGGTACCTTTTTTAAAAATATACTATGGGCATCATAGACACCCTTGCCAAAAATTGGACTGCCTGTAGCAGGAAAGAACACGCTTACCCTGGTCATCTAGTGGCGGAGAATGAGGAGACAAAATGATAAATCATACTGAAATCAAACATATAAATAAAAAATGTGAATCCACCTATGAAAGAAAATAACAAAAGAGAGGGGCGAACACAAGTTAATAGATATGAAGCCAGAATGTGTTCAACGTGATATGTTTGTCCCAAGAAACAGCTCAGAGACAGGGATATAAATGAAAATATAATATAACAGGATTTCACTATTTTTATATTGGAGAGGTAAACTCTAGGTCATAAAAGGATGTTTCACAGATAGGAAAAATGGTAAATATAAGAATAAATGGGAGGAATATACGTACATCTCAGTTTTATGACAGTTCTCACTGGGGGAGCAACATTTGTTTTAGTTTTAATTAGTATTGGGCATCATAAAAACACCCTTGCACAAAAATTGAGTGACTTTTGCATCACAGAATACGTTCACCCTGGAGTTCTACTGGTTGTGGATGATGAGGATGAGGATAAGGAGGAGAATAACACCAAAAAGACCAAATCAGGAAGTGGATAGCCATGTGTGGTTGTGAAGAGGTGCATGAGAATACACCTCCACAAAAAAGACAATGTATTTGAGGTTATGTTTAGCTGTTTTCATTCGGTGGTGTACAAAAGTCTTGCCCAATCCACCCCTTGTTCATTTTTATAAGAGTTAGTCTGTCAGCATTGTCAGTTGACAGGCGGATGCGCTTATCTGTTATAATTCCACCAGCGTCACTAAAAACCCACTCTGACTGAACGCTAGCAGCAGGGCAGGCCAGGACCTCTAAGGAGTTTAGAGTCAGTTCATGCCACATGTCCAGCTTGGATACTCAATAATTAAAAGGCACAGGGGAATCCAGGAGGACATTTGTACGATCTGCAAGGTACTCCCTCACCATCTTCCCAAACATTGCACTTCGTGCGACAGCACCCCTTGCCTCTGTGGCGCCACGATGGGAGGGTCTGAGAAAACTGTCCCAGAACTTTGCCATTGTTCCCCTGCCTGAGCTGGATTGTACTTCTGTCTCTCGCTTGGACTCCTTGGTTGTACAGCAAACTCTGACGTTTGCTGCCAGCATTCTCACATGGGAATTTTTTCTGTAATTCCACTACAAGAGCCCTTTGGTACAGCAACATTTTTGTACACCTCTCTGCCTCTGGAAGAAGAGATTCAAAGTTCTCCTTGTAGCATGGGTCTAGAAGTGTTACCAACCAGTAATGAGTGTCACTAAAAATTTTTATAATGCGAGGGTCACAGGTAACCCAGCGCAACATAAAGTCAGCTATGCTTGCCAGAGTGCTAACAGGCAAAACTTCCTTGTCCTCACCAAGAGGACAACTGACCATGCTGTCCTCCTCCTCATCATCCTCCCTGTCCTCAGGCCATCCCTACTGAACAGACGGCATGACAGATGTGCTTGTAGTACCATCTATAGTGTATGAAAGTAGCTCATGATCTTCCTCCTCCTCCTCCTCATTGTCTACCAATCCACGTTTCGACGACATGAGCCTGGGCTGAGTGTAATCACACTGTATGGTTCCTTGTTCCATGTCCTCGTGCTCTGCCTGCAATGCATACTCTTTAATTGTGAGCTGAGAATTTTTCAGAATGCTGAGAAGCAGGATGGCGACGCTAATTATGGCATCATCGCCACTCACCGTCTTGGTGCACTCCTCAAAGTTCTGGAGGATGGTACATATGTCTGACATCCATGTCCACTTCTTAGGTCTTATGTGTGGAGACTGAACTGAACATCGATGGCCTTGTTGATGCTGGTAGTCAACAACTGCCCTCTTCTGCTCACAAATCCTTTCCAAAATTTGCAGTGTAGAGTTCCAATGCGTGGGGACATCACACACCAGTCGGTGAGCCGGAAGCTGCAAACACTGCTAAAGCACGGCAAGGGCGGCTGAAGCTGTAGCTGACTTTCTAAAATGGGCAGACAGATGGTGTACTTTCACTAGCAGCTCCAGCAGCTCCGGGTAGCTTTTGAGAAAACATTGTACCATGAGGTTAAGCACATGGGCCAGGCAAGGTACGGGTGTGAGCTCACCTTGCCTCAGAGCTGCCACCAGGTTCTGGCCATTGTCACACATGACCATGACTGGCTATAGGTTCAGTTGTGTCATCCAAATATCTGACTGCTCTTTCAGCGCTGTCCACAACTGGTCTGCATTGTGCGTGTTATGGCTGGTGGAACGCACCAACTTATAAAATAGTAGTAGGTGCATTCGCAGCCCGGGGTCCACCGTGCAGAGGTGGTACGCTGCTGCTAGATAATGGCGGGAGACTTAAGCGGTGTGAAAACAGTCACATGTGGTTTACGTCACCCAATGTGAACAGTAGCGAACTCTGTTAACTCACAGAGCCGCACCACCGCTGAACGTAAATGCCGGAGCCTGTTTAGCTCACAGAGTCCAGCCAAAAGAGCGTACAGTGAATGGCCACAGAACTCTACACCAAGGACACGGGGTTAGAGTCCCTCTAGGCACACTGAGCGCGTGGTGTCGCTGCCACGAGCGCCGCTAAAGACACTGGCTATGGAGTGTGGAGCACTCACACTGAGGCGTGCCGAGTCACTGGTGTGGACTAAAGCCTGACTCCAACTCTGACCTACCTACACATAAGCCTGGGTGCTAGCAGGCTAGGCTGCACAACACATGCGTACCAAGGGTAGGGGTTTCTTAATGAGTCAGTCACCAGAGACATTCATACGTGCATACACCACTCACTCCTCATAGTCTGAAATTACAATCTATCCTAGCGCATGGCCGAGCGGCCAGGCAAACCTTTTATAGACGCGAGCGTCCGGGACCTTCCTTGCTTCTCGGATAGGCCAATCCGAACATGAGCAGGACCTGAGCACGTGACCTTCAATCTCCAATGGGAGATCACTCCACGGGCATGCTCAGTGGCCCGACATGAGGACTTAGTCCCTGGAGAATCTCGCTGCTGAGCAGCATGCATTTCCATAGCTGTGCCAGAGGTGACAGCAGCAAGCAAACCCACGGAGTTGGTCTGGGTAGAGCGCCGGAACCGACGAGTTTGCTGAGCAACCTCCTCTGCGGCTGGAGAGGAATGGGAGACCGTCGGAGCCAAGGCTCGGGATTCTCGCTGTGCAGCGACAGAAATCCGACGCCTAACAGTGCGGTTTGTCACATATGCAGATTAGCTTCAGCACAGCCTGTTGCCACTTGGCTGAGGCAGTGCTTCCAGCTTCTGACTATTGTGTTCATTTCAGAGATGGAGGCTGAAGAGGAGGAGGTGCATGAGCTGTAGACTGTGGGTGCAACCCTGATTGACATATGGCCCACAATCCTCGGTGTGGGGAGGATGTGTTCCATCCCAAGGTCTGACTGGGTTCCGGCTTCCACTATGTTAACCCAGTGTGCCGTCAGTGAGATGTACCGTCCCTGCGCACAAGCACTTGTCCACATGTCCGTGGTTAGGTGGACTTTCACAATAACAGCATTGTTGAGGGCATGGTTAATGTTGTGGGACACATGCTGGTGTAGTGCAGGTAAGGCACAACGGGAGAAATAGTGGCGACTGGGGACCGAGTACCTTGGGAAGGCCTCCACCATCAGGTTGCAGAAAGCTTCCGTCTCAATGAACTTATAAGGCAACATTTCGAGCACAAGCAGGCGAGAAATGTGCAAATTAAGTACTGTGACCTGTGGGGCATTGGCTGCGTATTTCTGCTTGCATTCCAATGACTGGGGTATTGACCACTGAAGACTGGGCTGGAACAAGGACGTGGACAGGCTTGATGATGGTGCTGGTTGACTTTGGGCAACAACAGGTGCAGGACCCGAGGCATCTTCACAGGCACAGTGAAGTGGGGATTGGCTTGTATGCAAAACAGTGGAAGAAGCAGTGTTGTCACCTGCAGACAATGTTCCTGGAGCCTGGGGTTCGGCCCACAAAGTCAGGTGCTTTGCTGGCATATGCCTAATCATGCTGGTGGTCGTCAGGCTGGTAGTTTTGCTACCCCTGCTGATGTGGGCATGGCAAGTGCTGCAAATGGCCTGTTTGGGGTTATCAGCAGAGTCTTTAAAAAATAACCAGACTCTGGAAGATCTAACAGTTGGAATGGAAACTTCCATCCTGTTGGTGTTACGGGGAACGGATGCACGCCGTCTGTCTGCAACCACTACACTGCTTCTTCCTGCCTGCTTGGGTGATATGCCTACTTGCCCATGTGTGCTGCTGTCCTCACTCTGCATGTCCTCCTGCCAGGTTGGGTCAGTCACTATGTCATCCACCACCTCGTCTTCCACATCCGCACCCTGCTCCTCCTCCTGACTTTCCAGAAATTGTGTCTCATCATCAGTAATATCTGGTCCACACTCATGGCTACTCAGACTTGACCGTGTGGAAGACATATTGGTGGTGGTGGCTAAGTGACTGGAAGCATTTTCTGCTATCCAACCAACAACTGTTTCAGATTGCTCTGGCTTCAACAGTGGTGTGGTGCGGTCCCCTAGAAACAGGGACCAGAAGGTCAAGCGCGAAGATGTGGGTCTTTGCTGTGGCCCGCTTTCAGCTTGGCCACGGCCTCGTCCTCTGCATGCACCATCAGCATCATGTCCACTTCCCCGTCCCTTGCCCCTTACCTTGCTTATTTTAAATGGACTACTGAAATATTTTAAAAGCTCAATACAAATGGATTTATTGGGAGAAAAATTATGCTATAAGTATGCCTGCAAAACGAAGATTTTTCCCACCACAGATACACCAGGCCTCAGCCTGAGATAACAGACTGTAGTAATTTTTTTTCAGGTTTTGTGTTCACTTTTGAAAAACCAAAAAATTATGAGTTAAACAAGGCTAGCAGACAGAACTATGCAACGTATGCCTGCGAAGCAAAGATTTTTCCACCACAGATACACCAGGCCTCAGCCTGACATAATAGACTGTACTAATTTTTTTTCAGGTTTTGTGTTCACTTTTGAAAACCCAAAAATTATGAGTAGAACAAGGCTAGCAGTCAGATCTATGCAACATATGCCTACGAAGCAAAGATTTTTCCACCACAGATACAGCAGGCCTCAGCCTGAGATAACAGACTGTCTTAATTCATTTTAGATTTTGTGTTCACTTTTGAAAACACAAAATTATGAGTAGAAATGTGTGGCCTGTATTTTTTTTTTTGCTAAATACTGCTGTATTTAACCAAAAGTGACTGCCAGGCAGAAAAAAGAAAACAGCCATAAACTGGCCAAACTTTGAGCATGCACAGATATGATCTGCCACAGAGATACCACTATGACAAAGGTGTGGCCTGTATTTTGTTTTTTGGCTAAATACTGCTGTAATTAACCAAAAGTGACAGCCAGGCAAAAAAGAAAACAGTTGTAAACTGGACAAACTTTGAGCACGCACAGCAGATATGAGCTGCCATGGAGATAACACACCAAATATGTGTGGCCTGTATTACAATTACACCTGGAGCTAGCTATATATAGCTATTATATCCAACAGGTAGCAGCAGCAACAGAACACGGGAAGGGAATGGACCCTCTTGATGTATGCAATGATCTATTTACACACATACAGTGCCTACAGGCCTTGCACTGATATGTATAGAGTAACGTACACTACCCTGCCTGCCTAACACTGGAACCTATATACTCCGAAATTAGTCCATAGAAGGACTGATGGTTTAGCTGGATGTGAGTATTTAGGATGGTAGACCCCACACTAACTTATAAATCTCCAATTCTGACCCTATCAAGGCAGCTACTCTCCCTACTCTCTCTCAATCCAGAGATGAATGCACCGAGCAGGGCGGCGTCCGGTCTCTTATACCCCTGATGATGCTGTGCGGCCAGCCAATCACTGCATGACCACAACAAAGATGGCTGCGGCGTTTCATAGCCTGGAAGACAATCTCTGCAGCGTAATTGGATCTCTAATGTCCACCAAAAATGCTGGGTGGAGACCCGAGTTCCTGCCGAGTAATCCCAAAAATGCTCGGTGCTCGCCGAGTACACCGAGTACCGTGATACTCAGGCGAGTAACGAGTAATGGTGAGCACGTTCGCTCATCGCTAATACTGACTGCTGAACCGTGTAGCTAATCCTCTCCTGTGTGATACTGTGTGCTGAGCCGTGCATTAAATTCTATCCTGTGTGATACTGTCTGCTGAGCCGTGTATCTAATCTTATCCTGTGTGATACTGACTGCTGAGTTGTGTATCTAACCCTCTCCTGTGTGATTCTGTCTGCTGAGCCGTGTGTCTAATCCTTTCCTGTGTGATACTGACTGCTTAGCCGTGTATCTAATCCTATCCTGTGTGACACTGACTGCTGAGCTGTGTATCTAATCCTATCCTGTGTTCTACTGTATGCTGAGCTATCTATCTAATCCTCTCCTGTGAGATACTGTCTGCTGAGCTGTGTATCTAATCCTTTCCTGTGTGATACTGACTGCTTAGCCTTGTATCTAATCCTACCCTGTGTGATACTGTCTGCTGAGCCGTATATCTAATCCTCTCCTATGTAATACTGTCTGCTGAGCTGTGCATCTAATCCTATCCTGTGTGATACTGTCTGCTGAGCTGTTTATCTAATCCTATCCAGTTTTATACTGTCTGCTGAGCTGTGTGTCTAAAGGCCCCGTCACACTAAGCGAAATTGCTAGCAATGTCACTTAAGCGTCACCGATTTTGTGACGCAACAGCGATATTGCTATGTGTGATACTTACCTCCAACTGGCTCCCCGGCTTATAGCTGATCGCGCGAAAACGTCCTGGCAGCAGCTTCCTGCTGGCGCCAACGAGCAACACGTGGACGCGGGCGGCAGGACGTTTTCATCGCCGCGTCTGACAGGAAAGTAACGACCGTCGACCGCTGCTACGTCGCTGGTGAGATCTGCCTGTTTGGCAGCTCACTAGCGACCATTTAGCGTTGCACCAGCGATCCTTACCGGGTGATATCGTTGTCGGGATCGCTGGTGCATCGCTAACTGTGACGGTACCCTAATCCTATCCTGTGTGATACTGGGCTCCCCCTGCAGTCTGTGTCAGAGGGTGGTCTGTGTCAGAACGGTAATAAATTGTGTTATTTCCAGATTTACAGAAGGATGATAACTCCATAGAAATGGTAAGAATAATAGGCCTCAGATACCACAACTGTCTACAAGGAAAACTGTTGCTCACAGCAACCAATCACAGCTAGTCTTTCATCTTTTAAACAGCTCTGGTGAAATGAAAGATGCTTAGTGATTGGTTGCAAGGAAAACTGTTGCTCATAGCAGCCATTCACAGCTCAACTTTCATCTTTTAAACAGCTCTGCTGAAATGAAAGATGCTTAGCGATTGGTTGTTATTCCGAGTGGGCGTGGCTTGATACACACACATACATACACTCAGTTTTATATATATAGATTTTGGAGTAAAATGTAAATTGCTCTTTTATTCTATAAACTACTGACACTAAATGTTGTATTTATTTTCAGAAAATGAGAAATGTTAAAAACAACAAAAAATGCAATGCTTGCAGAAATCAACTAATGCTAAGAAAATAAGTTCATATTCATTTAGAAGCAACAATACTTAAGCTTTAACTCAGGGAGAGTTCAGAAATCAATATTTTGTGGAATAACCATGATTTTTAATCACAGCTTTCATGCATCTTGGCATGCTTTCCACCAGTCTTTCACACTGCTTTTGGGTGATCTTATGCCACTCCTGGTACAAAAATTTAAGCAATTCTTCTTTGTTTGTAGGCTTGTGACTATTCATCTTCCTCTTGATTACATTCCAGAAGTTTTGAATGGAGTTCAGGTCTGGAAATTGGGTTGGCCATGACAGAGATTTCATCCACACATTGATTGACCTAGCTGTGTGGCATGGCGCATTGTCCTGCTGGAAAAAGCAGTCCTCAGAGTTGGAGAACATTGCCTGAGCAGAAGGAATCAACTGTTTTTCCAGGATAACCTTGTATGCGACTTGATTCATACATCCTCCGCAAAGATTAACCTGCCCAATTCCAGACTTGTCGAAGCATTCCCAGAACATCACTGATCCTCCACCAAATTTCACAGTGGGTGCACGACACTGTGGCTTGTATGACTCTCCAGGTCTCCGTCTAACCATTAGATGACCAGGTGTTGGGCAGCCTATTACAAACTGCTCTTGCCAGGCACTTCACCCCAGCTACCATTTGCCATTCCTTTTGTAGGTCACTTGATGTCATCCTGCGGTTGCTGAGTGACATAAGAATAAGATGATGATCTTCCCGGTCAGTGGAGAGTCGTTTTTGCCCTCTGCTGGTCTGTAGCTTTGTTGTCCCCAATGTCTGTTGCTTGACCTTGTTGCAATGGACTGCCATCTTAGAAATTTTAAGGCTGGAGGCAACATGACGCTCACTGTATCGCTCTGCTAGTAAAGCCAGAATTGAGCCCTTCTTTTCCTAACTCAAGACTTTACTTTTCAACTCCTCTGTCATGGTTAAAAGTTATTTTTTTCATTCCTATTACTTTTGGGATATTACTGGCACTTGTTTTGCCATCCAGCTTGTCCTATTGCAAGAGGATTGTGAGCAGCACAGCAGGTTTTTTTTATACTTTCCTTCATTAAATAAGATTTGGTTCAGGTGATCACCTAATCAGAAGCACGTTAAGTAGAATGAGGTGTACTCTGGTTGGAATTCAACTGGTACTGGAATGGTTGTCAGACATGTAGAGAAGCTGATTTTTTAAAAACTGTGCAGTGGTCTCTTAATTTTTGCCAGAGCTGTATATATATTCTGTACATACATATGCATCTATCTATCTGAAATCCTTGGCCCACCACCTATATTTTTGGACACTAGGGCGGCATTATTTATGTGGAATACATGTGGGCGGGCAGGATTATATATCTATATATAGATAGATAGATAGATAGATAGATAGATAGATAGATAATCCTGCCCACATGTATTCCACAGAAATAATATTTTTTTAAAATACATATACATACATATATATATATATATATATATATATATATATATATTTTGGGGCACTTCCCTTTAACAATACAATAAGTTTTTTACTATTTATGAAGCAATTTGAATAATATTCTGTACCGCATGTTAAAAGTTTAGTGGCTCTTCCAAGTAAAGATTTAACTTCAAGAATCTGTAAGTTGAATTCTTCTCATAAGCAGCTCATCTCACTGTTCAAACATTTTACTGATAAGCATTTGTCAGCAGCATCCCCTGCAGCTCATCATAACCTTATAGTTGACAACGGCTGGGATTAATGATAGCTATCAATCCCAATACAGATTTGGTAGCTGGTTAAGATCTCTTTACAGTATTAACATCTTGACTCCATTTATTTGTCAAAATATGTTTATCAAACCTTTGTCTTGTCTATATCTAGAGACTTGTGAAAATAAATTCAATATTAACAAAGAAAAAATACACTAATTGTACAGTATAGGTCTAACTAGGAATGAGACAACTTTGAAAATCTGCTTAATTTGATAATTTGGCCATATAAAAAATTCAAAAAAGAAACATTGCATTTACATAATGTAAAATTATCTTGTGTTTTAAGAAGTTAAGTAGTAGCACCAGTAAAAATTAAAGAGATTGGGGAATAACATTTTTTGAAAAAAATGCACAAATTGGCTCTAGAGCATCTCTTGATACAATGAAAGAAATCTGATAAAGACCAATAAACCAATAAAGACAGCTGATACACAGTTACCATAAATATTTGAACCTGTTGTTCTTCAGAGATTGGGTTACAAGCTTTTCTCTTCACATAACACTTAAAATAATATTCCCCAGAAGGATCAGAATAAGCAGCTAACACTCACAGCCAAGACACAGAAACACAAAGGGGTTGACTCATCATTACTTTTACTCCTTTGTTCTGGAGTTAAAATGATTCTAAAAGTAACTTTTTATTTGAACTTTATTCATTATTGAATTTGTACTTTTTTTAAGTTGACTACTTGGTAGACATGATTGAATTGATCTACTATGAAATTACTTTGTCTCGAATTTCAGGAAATTCACAGGATTTGGCAAATTCAAACTATTGATTCAAAGCGATCACAAACAAAAAAGTGCCTGGCACTATTTCACACATTGCTGTGCATTGTACCAGGAAGAAAACTGGCTCATATGATATCAGGCATGGCTTCACCAAAATGCCTTCTAGCTATCGCATAGTATGGTCTTATGCAGCCAGTTAGGAGGGACTATCACAGACACTATAAAATGTGAGGGCAAGGAAATCAGTGGCCATTTTAGTGTTTTACGAGGGGCTTCTGATAAGTCTTTGACTTTGTGATCTTTTTAATTTCTATGGTAACAAATGTTACATCACATGAAAGCCTTATGTGTTTAATATATGTTTTCAAAATTTTGTGTTTTTAGCTTCTGGTAAACGTTTTCTATGCACACGGGAAAACAAAATAGTCTAATGTGATATTCACAGCTAATGACAGCAGAGGAATTTTAAAATTCTTGTTTCTGCAAGGAAGGTCCACGAAGGATATTCATGGTGATATGTTGCAAACATTGGGGGATCAATGCCCTTCATATTCTACAGTTAAGAACTGGTTTGCCAAATTTAAAATGGGCCACTTCAGCATCAACTATGAGAAACATCCTGCATGACTGAGAGTTGTTGTTCCGGAGATAGTCGATGCTGTGCACAACCTCATACTGGAGAATCAGCGAATTTCAGCTAAAGCAAAAGCAGACATCAAGGGGATTTCCCATGAATGTGTGTAATTATCCATGAACATTTGGACTTGAAGAAGCTATCTGCAAAGTGGGTTCCCAAATGTTTGGCAATAGATCAGAAAAGCATGCGAGTGAAAACTTTCTGGTCCATTTGTCAGCATTTCCAGACTGATAAGAATTTCCTGGATCAACTGATCACTATGGACGAGACCTGAATTTATTTGTATGACCCTAAAACCAAGGAGCAGTCAAAAGAGTTGAGGCAAAGTGGTTCTCCTCGTTCAAAGAAATTCAGGGTGCAAAAATCAGCCACTAAGGTAATGGCATCTCTGTTCTGGGATAAGCAGGGCATGCTGCTAGTGGACTATGTTCAAAAGGGTTCCACCATCAATGCAAAGTATTACATTGAACTTTTCCCGCAGCCCACATAAGAAGCACCTAAACTGCAGGCACCATAGAGTCGGCTAACCCGACCGCAACACGACAGGACAACGTATTTGTGCCAAAGTGACGTTGACACTTCCCAGAAACAGCTGGCATGCTGGAACCAGGCTGGGCAAAGACTCTTCTGAGCAGCAACTGGTGGTGTTGGAGCCCAGGGATTACAGTAGAAACAGAGTGTAGCCAGAGGCCTAATTGGAGCAAGTTTAAAATCTGGAGTAGAGTGAATGTGGACAGAGCAGGCAAAATTGCCAGACACACAGCAGGGGAGCAGCTGACGTTACTGAACCCCAAAAACACAGGAGCTAGTGTTTTTCTCTGTGCAGAAGGCACTTCTGAGCAGCAACTGGCGGTGTTGGTGCCCAGGGTCAATCATGGAGTAGGCTGAGGCCTAATTGGAGCAAGTTTAATATCTGATGTTGGGATGAATGTGGAGGGAGCAGGAGATATTGCCGGACACACAGCAGGGGAGCAGCTGACGTTACTGAACCCCACTAACACAGGAGCTAGTGTTTTTCTCTGTGCAGACGGCACTTCAGAGCAGCAACTGGCGGTGTTGGAGCCCAGGTTCAATCACGGAGTAGGCTGAGGCCTAATTGGAGCAAGTTTAATATCTGATGTTGGGATGAATGTGGAGGGAGCAGGAGATATTGCTGGACACACAGCAGGGGAGCAGCTGACGTTACTGAACCCCACTAACACAGGAGCTAGTGTTTTTCTCAGTGCAGACGGCACTTCTGAGCAACAACTGGCGGTGTTGGAGCACAGGGTCAATCATGGAGTAGGCTAAGGCCTAATTGGAGCAAGTTTAATAACTGATGTTGGGATGAATTTGGAGGGAGCAGGAGATATTGCTGGACACACAGCAGGGGAGCAGCTGACGTTACTGAACCCCACTAACACAGGAGCTAGTATTTTTCTCTGTGCAGACAGCACTTCTGAGCAGCAACTGGCGGTGTTGGAGCCCAGGGTCAATCATGGAGTAGGCTGAGGCCTAATTGGAGCAAGTTTAATATCTGATGTTGGGATGAATTTGGATGGAGCAGGAGATATTGCCGGACACACAGCAGGGGAGCAGCTGGCGTTACTGAACCCCACTAACACAGGAGCTAGTGTTTTTCTCTGTGCAGACGGCTGTTGTGAGTTCATTTTCTGGTCTACCAGTTGTGAGTTCTCCTTCCAGGCTCCCTCTGGTGGTAACAGGAGGTAGTGAGGCTGATTTAATCAGTAAAGATCTGCCACCTGATAATGAGGATGATGATTGGACCTCAGGAATTTCAGACTGGATTTAAGTCAGCCGACGCCCTATTCTGGTGCTGGTGATTCCTTCTGGCTTTTCAGCTCTTGGTGTTCAGCTCTGTTGCAGTCATTTCAAGCTAAGTTTTTCTGCTAATGTTCACACTTGATTTTGTTGGTCTATTCAGTTTTTTGTGTGGTCAGCCAGCCCCGGCTGGGGCTGTGCTGAATTTCCAATCTTATTTATCTGTATTTGCCAATTTGCTTTTTGTCCCCTATTAGATTGGCCTCTTTTTGCTCTGTCTTAGAATATTTCAGAGTGCTGATATAGTAGGAGAAGTCTAGTGACTTCAGGGTTAATTTTGTTATCAGAAGTGTTGGACATTATTTTTGTAGGGTTTTTTGGCAGATTGCCGACAGTGTCTTTCCTGTCCTTTCTAGTTAGTTTGGGCCCCATCGTTTGCTCAGCCTATTTTCCTGCCTGTGTTTGTGTTTTCATCTTGTTTCACCGTCAATACATGTGTGGGGGCTGTCTTTCCTTTGGGGTCTGCTCTGGGGCAGTTAGTTTTCCCCTTTCTTGCTTTAGGCTTATTCAGTCCTCCGGTGGCGGTGACGAGGCATCTACGATCATCATAGGAACACTCCATGGTTGCTGCTAGTTGTGTGGTTAGGATCAGGGATCTGCATTCTGCATAGTTACCAACCTCTCTGGTTTTTCTGGGACTTAGCTTGTTTTGTTTTTTCCTCCTCAGTGACCCATTCATAACAGAATCACCAGCCTTACCACAGATTCTAGGGTACTCAAAAGCAGGAAAAAGTTGTTAAAAAAAAAAGTGTCAGAATTTTTTTTTTTAATGTATTTTGTCCTTTTTTCTCTGGGGCCGTAGGAGGATTTTTTTTCCCTAATGGAGATTAAGCAATTGTCTGATCGTGTGGAACAACTTGCTGCTGAAGTGCAGGGAATTTCCACCTACCTCATTCAGTCACATGCTGCTGAACCTAAGATCCCTACTCCTGATGTGTTTTCTGGGGATCGGTCTAAATTTCTGAATTTTAAGAATAATTGTAAATTTTTTCTTGCCTTGAAGCCTAACTCATCGGTGAGCTCTGTGCAGCAGGTTAAAATTGTCAACTCCTTGCTGCGCGGCGATCCCCAGGATTGGGCTTTTTCTCTGACACCTGAAAATCCTATTCTGACTACACTGTGTTCCAAATTATTATGCAAATGATATTTTTCTATGATTTTCCTAAATAGTCAGTACAAATGACAGTCAGTCTAATAAAAGTCATCACCCGTTAGAGTATACATCAAATTTTATTGAAGAAACCTCCCAATGATAACAGTATAATCTCCAAAATGAATAAAAACTCAAATTGCACTGTTCCAAATTATTAGGCACAGTAGAATTTCTAAACATTTGATCTGTTTTAAAGAACTGAAAATGTTCATTTGTGGAATTTGCCGCATTAGGAGGTCACATTCACTGAACAAAAAAGCTATTTAACTCCAAAACATCCTAACAGGCCAAGTTACATGCTATCATAGGAACCCTTCTGTGACATCACCTTCACAATTCTTGCATCCATTGAACTTGTGAGTTTTTGGAGAGTTTCTGCTTGGATTTCTTTGCATGAAGTCGGAATAGCCTCCCAGAGTTGCTGTTTTGATGTGAACTGCCTCCCTCATAGATCTTTTGCTTGATGATACTCCAAAGGTTCTCAACAGGGTTGAGGTCAGGGGAAGATGGTGGCCACACCATGAGTTTATCTACTTTTATGCCTATAGCAGTCAATGACTCAGAGGTAGAGTTGAGCGAAACGGGTCGAAAAAATTCAAAAGTCACCGACTTTTGGCAAAGTCGGGTTTAATGAAACGAAACCCGACCCTAGGATGAGGTCGGCCACGAGGTCGGCGACTTACGCGCCAAAGTCGCATTTCAAAAGTTTGTTTTGCGCTCTTTTTCAGCCAATCAGGATCCACGGACACTGTGGGCAACGTGATGACATAGGCACGGGTCACCACCATCTTTCAGAAGGGCATGCAAGTGATTGGCTTGCTTTGGTGGGCGTCACAGGGGGTATAAAAGGGCGTGCACGCCGACCGCCATCTTACTTCTGCCGATCTTAGTATAGGGAGAGGTTGCTGCTGATTCTGTAGGGAGAGCGTTAGGCAGGGAAGAAGACAAAAAAACTGCTTCTGCTGCTAGCGATTTGGCCTGCACAACACACCAGTCACTGTGTGTGCACTGCAAGGGGAGGCTATATAGTGGTGTATCAGTGGTGTTGGTTGTTGGGCTGCCTTTTAAGGCTTCCTGACAGGCTGGCATTGCTGTTTACCCACTGCTCCGCAAACTGCTTTTTTAAAAGCAATCCCAATTTTTTTTTTTTGTCCTGCTGAGAAGAAAAAAAAACTGCTTCTGCTGCTAGCAATTTGGCCTGCACAACACACCAGTCACTGTGTGTGCAGTGCAAGGGGAGGCTATATAGTGGTGTATCAGTGGTGTTGGTTGTTGGGCTGCCTTCTAAGGCTTCCTGACAGGCTGGCATTGCTGTTTACCCACTGCTCCGCAAACTGCTTTTTTAAAAGCAATGCAATCTCCCTTATCCTCTAGTCACTTTTGTCACAGCTGTGCCATCGAGCCTGTCACATAGCGCTCAGATATTCATTGGGCCTCACACAATCCAAAAGTGTCCAGTGTCCAAAAGTGTGTGCAGAGATTCAAAATCTCCCTTATCCTCTAGTCACTTTGGTCACAGCTGTGCCATCGAGCCTGTCACATAGCGCTCAGATATCAGTGGGCCTCACACAATCCAAAAGTGTCCACTGTCCACAAGTGTGTGTAGAAATTCAAAATCTCCCTTATCCTCTAGTCACTTTTGTCACAGATGTGCCATCGAGCCTGTCACATAGCGCTCAGATATCAGTGGGCCTCACACAATCCAAAAGTGTCCACTGTCCACAAGTGTGTGCAGAAATTCAAAATCTCCCTTATCCTCTAGTCACTTTTGTCACAGCTGTGCCATCGAGCCTGTCACATAGCGCTCAGATATCAGTGGGCCTCACACAATCCAAAAGTGTCCACTGTCCACAAGTGTGTGCAGAAATTCAAAATCTCCCTTATCCTCTAGTCACTTTTGTCACAGCTGTGCCATCGAGCCTGTCACATAGCGCTCAGATATCAGTGGGCCTCACACAATCCAAAAGTGTCCACTGTCCACAAGTGTATGCAGAAATTCAAAATCTCCCTTATCCTCTAGTCACTTTTGTCACAGCAGTGCCATCGAGCCTGTCACATAGCGCTCAGATATCAGTGGGCCTCACACAATCCAAAAGTGTCCACTGTCCACAAGTGTGTGCATAAATTCAAAATCTCCCTTATCCTCTAGTCACTTTTGTCACAGCAGTGCCATCGAGCCTGTCACATAGCGCTCAGATATCAGTGGGCCTCACACAATCCAAAAGTGTCCACTGTCCACAAGTATGTGCAGAAATTCAAAATCTCCCTTATCCTCTAGTCACTTTTGTCACAGCTGTGCCATCGAGCCTGTCACATAGCGCTCAGATATCAGTGGGCCTCACACAATCCAAAAGTGTCCACTGTCCACAAGTGTGTGCAGAAATTCAAAATCTCCCTTATCCTCTAGTCACTTTTGTCACAGCAGTGCCATCGAGCCTGTCACATAGCGCTCAGATATCAGTGGGCCTCACACAATCCAAAAGTGTCCAGTGTCCAAAAGTGTGTGCAGATATTCAAAATCTCCCTTATCCTCTAGTCACTTTTGTCACAGCAGTGCCATCGAGCCTGTCACATAGCGCTCAGATATCAGTGGGCCTCACACAATCCAAAAGTGTCCACTGTCCACAAGTGTGTGCAGAAATTCAAAATCTCCCTTATTCTCTAGTCACTTTTGTCACAGCTGTGCCATCGAGCCTGTCACATAGCACTCAGATATCAGTGGGCCTCACACAATCCAAAAGTGTCCAGTGTCCAAAAGTGTGTGCAGATATTCAAAATCTCCCTTATCCTCTAGTCACTTTTGTCACAGCAGTGCCATCGAGCCTGTCACATAGCGCTCAGATATCAGTGGGCCTCACACAATCCAAAAGTGTCCAGTGTCCAAAAGTGTGTGCAGATATTCAAAATCTCCCTTATCCTCTAGTCACTTTTGTCACAGCTGTGCCATCGAGCCTGTCACATAGCGCTCAGATATCAGTGGGCCTCACACAATCCAAAAGTGTCCACTGTCCACAAGTGTGTGCAGAAATTCAAAATCTCCCTTATCCTCTAGTCACTTTTGTCACAGCTGTGCCATCGAGCCTGTCACATAGTGCTCAGATATCAGTGGGCCTCACACAATCCAAAAGTGTCCAGTGTCCAAAAGTGTGTGCAGATATTCAAAATCTCCCTTATCCTCTAGTCACTTTTGTCACAGCAGTGCCATCGAGCCTGTCACATAGCGCACAGATATCAGTGGGCCTCACACAATCCAAAAGTGTCCACTGTCCAAAAGTGTGTGCAGATATTCAAAATCTCCCTTATCCTCTAGTCACTTTTGTCACAGCAGTGCCATCGAGCCTGTCACATAGCGCTCAGATATCAGTGGGCCTCACACAATCCAAAAGTGTCCAGTGTCCAAAAGTGTGTGCAGAAATTCAAAATCTCCCTTATCCTCTAGTCACTTTTGTCACAGATGTGCCATCGAGCCTGTCACATAGCGCTCAGATATCAGTGGGCCTCACACAATCCAAAAGTGTCCACTGTCCACAAGTGTGTGCAGAAATTCAAAATCTCCCTTATTCTCTAGTCACTTTTGTCACAGCAGTGCCATCGAGCCTGTCACATAGCGCTCAGATATCAGTGGGCCTCACACAATCCAAAAGTGTCCACTGTCCACAAGTGTGTGCAGAAATTCAAAATCTCCCTTATTCTCTAGTCACTTTTGTCACAGCAGTGCCATCGAGCCTGTCACATAGCGCTCAGATATCAGTGGGCCTCACACAATCCAAAAGTGTCCAGTGTCCAAAAGTGTGTGCAGATATTCAAAATCTCCCTTATCCTCTAGTCACTTTTGTCACAGCAGTGCCATCGAGCCTGTCACATAGCGCTCAGATATCAGTGGGCCTCACACAATCCAAAAGTGTCCACTGTCCACAAGTGTCTGCAGAAATTCAAAATCTCCCCTGTCCTATAGACACCTTGTACCTTGTTTTACATTACTATATAGTTTGTTGGATTTTGTCTACATTTCTACCAAAAATGAGGAAGGCTGGTGGAAGAGGCCGTGGAATTGGGCGGGGGTTGGCAGCTGGTAATGATGGTGTTGGTGGTGGATCTGATGGTAGTGGCAAGAGCAAAATAGGACCTAATGCAGGAGGTGCTGACCCTGCGTCATCGTCTGGCTACATAAGGCCTCGAACGCTTAGTTTTCTAGGAGTTGGCAAACCGCTTTTAAAGCCAGAGCATCAGGAAAAAGTTTTGTCTTACATTGCTGACTCAGCCTCCAGCGCTATCGCCTCCTCTTCTTCAGTTGTAAAAAGTAAAAGCACTGAGTCGTCATTGGAGGCTCATGTTCATGAACCACACCTTTCCTTGTGTCCTTCACCCCAACCAAGATTGAAGGATGATGCAGGCCATACTACTGATTACTCCATGGAGCTGTTTTCACATACCATGCCTGGATTATCAAGTCAAATGGTGAATTACCCAGGCCAAGATGAATCTGACATGGAGTGCACTGATGCACAGCCGCTGATGGATGATTCTGCTGGTACATTCACTCAGAGCACTACATTGTCCTCGCAGTGTACAGAGCCAGATTCTGACCCTGATGAGACTCAGGTGCCCCTTCCCGCACACTATACCACCATACACGGTGACACAGAGGAAGGTGCACATGACATATAAGAGGAGGTGATGGATGACCCAGTTGTTGACGCAGATTGGCATCCATTGGGGGAAGAGGGTGCTGCATCCAATAGCTCAGATGAGGAGCATCCACAGCAGACATCGACATTGCAACAGCTGTTATCTGGCAGGCCCGGAGCACTCCAAAGACAGGTTCCAAACATCAAAAGAGTTGCTGGACAGCTTGTCCAGAGGGTCAAAAGATCACAGCGTGCTAGGCCGCAAAATGTCTGCCAAAGTAGGAAGAGTGCAGTGTGGCACTTTTTTGAACAAAATCCTCATGATCAGGCCAAGGTTATCTGTAAGAAGTGCGCAAAGACCTTTAGCCGAGGGAAAAATCTGAAAAATTTGAATACCAGTTGCATGCTTAGACATTTAACCAGCATGCACTTGCAAGCGTGGACACAACACCAAACCTCAAGTGCCACATGTGCAACTGATCACAACGAAGGTAGTCAGCAACGCTACATTGTTTCCCCCACTGTAAGCCCACCGGTTAGCACAGCAGCAAATGTTGAGGTGTCGTTGCAAGACCACAGCAGTCAGGGAATCCCACTGTTATATCAATGAAATACTGATTCTAAGCCATCAAAAAGAACACCAACTCCATCACCATCATCAACCCTCTCTCAGTCCGCCCTGTCCACCGCTACTTCCACCATATGCAGCTCTCAAGTCCAGCTCACCCTCCCAGACACTATGAGTAGGTCAAGAAAGTACTCAGTCTCTCATCCGCGTACACTGGGTTTGAACGCCCACATTGCCAAACTAATCTCGTTTGAGATGATGCCCTTTCGGTTGGTGGAAAGCACAGCTTTCCGCGAACTCATGGCCTATGCAGTACCACGCTATGACCTACCCAGTCGCCACTTCTTCTCTCGCAAAGCCATCCCAGCCCTCCACCATCATGTGAAAGACCGCATTGTCAATGCACTCAAGCAGTCAGTGAGCGGAAAGGTGCACCTCACAACTGATGCATGGTCCAGTCGACATGGCCAGGGCCGTTACGTGTCCATCACTGCGCACTGGGTTAATGTGGTGGATGCAGGGTCCACAGGGGACAGCGGTGGTGGGACAGTGCTGCCTAGCCCACGGTATAGGAAACAGTTGGCTGTAGGCGTTCGACCATCCTCCTCCTCCACCTCCTCCAGAAGCGAAAGCTCGTCCACAGAGCGCAGTCGTACGAGCACTCCATCTGCAGCTGCCACTGTTGCACACGATGTGTCCCCCTATCGAGCAGCTAGTGGAAAGCGTCAGCAGGCTGTGTTGCAGATGATGTGTTTGGGCGACAGACACACCGCCGAGGTGCTGGCCGAGTACTTGAAGCGACAAACTGAGTCATGGCTGGGCAGTGTACATCTTGAGGCAGGCAAGGTAGTTAGTGATAACGGCTGTAATTTTGTGGCAGCCATAGCCCTTTCAAAACTCAGCCACATACCTTGCTTGGCTCACACCTTGAACCTGGTGGTGCAGTGCTTCCTCAAAAATTATCCGGAGTTAACAGCTCTGCTCCAGAAGGTGCGAAGACTGTGCGCGCACATCCGCCGGTCGCCTGTACACTCCGTTCATATGCGGAAGCTGTAGCGATTGCTCCACCTTCCCAACCACCGCCTCATTATCGACATTGCAACAAGGTGGAACTCCACCCTGCACATGGTGGAGCGGCTGTGCGAGCAGAGGCAGGCCATAATGCATTTGTGGGAGGATACACGGCCAGGCACTTTGAGAGCAGACATGGAGTTGACAGGTGTGCAGTGGTCGAAGCTGAAAGACCTTTCTAAAGTCCTTCAGTGTTTTGAGGAATGCACACGGCTGGTAAGCGCAGACGACGCCATCCTAAGCATGAGCATCCCACTTATGCGTCTGCTCATGCAAACTTTGACGCACCTTAAGGAGCAGGCGTCTGCAGCCAATGTTGATGAGGAGGAAGAGGAGGAGGGAATCCTTGATGACATTCAGCCATTGTCTGCTCAGGGACCTCTCCTGGACGAGGTGGAGGAAGAAGAGGAGGAGGAGGAGGATGATGGGGATGATTACTTAGGGGAGGAGGATGCATCTCGTGGGGCAA
Organism: Dendrobates tinctorius; assembly: GCF_039654945.1. Taxonomy (NCBI): domain Eukaryota; kingdom Metazoa; phylum Chordata; class Amphibia; order Anura; family Dendrobatidae; genus Dendrobates; species Dendrobates tinctorius. The sequence continues at coordinate 61,477,858 of NW_027361684.1, forward strand.
ATGAAAATGTTGGCATGGCAAGGTCTGGTACAGGGTTTGTGCGTGACTGGAGGGATGTGGATTTGCCAGAAAGTGCTCCTCCACCCAGCACTCGCAGTGCATCATTGACACCGGGAACATTGGCCCACATGTCAGATTATGCCTTGCGGATCCTAAAAAGGGACCCCCGCATTGCCAAAATGATGAACGATGACAACTACTGGTTGGCCAGCATCCTGGATCCACGCTATAAAGGCAAATTACAAGACATCATGCCACAGGAGAACCTTGACCTAATATTGGCTAATAAACAAGCAACTCTGGTAAATCGGTTGCTTGAGGCATTCCCAGCACACAGCAGCGGTGATGGTTCTCACACGAGCCGTACGGGCCGGGGGCAGCTTGACAGAGGTGTTCGTGGTGCACACAGCAGAAGTGGCGTTGGAGACAGGGGTTTCATGACAATGTTGTGGACTGATTTTGCAAATACCGCTCACACAACTGGTAATACTGCATCGATGGAAAGTGACAGGAGACAGCAGTTGTCAACTATGGTAACAAATTACTTTTCCTCCCATATCGATGTTCTCCCACACAGGTCATTCCCCTTTGACTATTGGGCCGCTAAACTGGACACCTGGCCTGAATTGGCCCAATATGCCTTACAGGAGCTCGCTTGCCCAGCTGCAAGTGTGCTATCGGAAAGAGTCTTCAGTGCAGCTGGATCAATCCTGACAGAAAAAAGGACCCGTCTGTCAACCCAAAATGTGGATGATCTAACCTTCATTAAAATGAACCACGCATGGTTTTCCAAGGATTTTGTCCCACCTTCCCCTGATGACACATAGGGTGACAGAAAAATGGCTTGCTTTGGTCCACCTCTTCCTGGTACTTCACCTATTTCGCCTTTTGCATCAGCTGAATGTCCAACATCAACATATGCCACTTTCTAAAACTCCCTAACTGTGCTGCCTCCCCCCCCATGGCCGGGGTCACCACCTACCGCATGACACCGTGCGAGTGCCGTTGCCCTGGACAGGTGGGTAGGCCGACTCTTGGGCGCGGGCACTGGCACAGGGTCCCTCATAGTGCAATCAAGTGTCTCTGACGGTGGTGGTGCACACCCGCCGTCAGACACACCGCTGTACTATGAGGGGCCCAGTGCCAGTACCGACGCCCACGAGTGGGCCCCCCTTGCTTGGGCAGGTCCCCAGCATTTGCAATCTTTACCTCTCCCTGCTCCTCCGCTGTGTAATCTGGGCCGTCAAATCCATACTGTGCCTGCCACCGTCTGAGCCTGCCTCCTGAGACATATATTTTGAATGTGTACGCTATCCATACATGTTATCCAGGGATACGGTACCCTTTCTAACCTTTGTGCAATCACGTGCAATCCATACTGGGCCTAACACCGTCTGAGCCTGCCTCCTGAGACATATATTTTGAATGTGTACGCTATCCATACATGTTATCCGGGGATACGGTACCCTTTCTAACCTTTGTGCAATCACGTGCAATCCATACTGGGCCTAACACCGTCTGAGCCTGCCTCCTGAGACATATATTTTGAATGTGTACGCTATCCATACATGTTATCCAGGGATACGGTACCCTTTCTAACCTTTGTGCAATCACGTGCAATCCATACTGGGCCTAACACCGTCTGAGCCTGCCTCATGCTGTATAGACATATATTTTGAATGTGTACGCTATCCATACATGTTATCCAGGGATACGGTACCCTTTCTAACCTTTGTGAAATCACGTGCCATCCATACTGGGCCTAACACCGTCTGAGCCTGCCTCATGCTGTATAGACATATATTTTGAATGTGTACGCTATCCATACATGTTATCCGGGGATACGGTACCCTTTCTAACCTTTGTGCAATCACGTGCAATCCATACTGGGCCTAACACCATCTGAGCCTGCCTCCTGAGACATATATTTTGAATGTGTACGCTATCCATACATGTTATCCAGGGATACGGTACCCTTTCTAACCTTTGTGCAATCACGTGCAATCCATACTGGGCCTAACACCGTCTGAGCCTGCCTCATGCTGTATAGACATATATTTTGAATGTGTACTCTATCCATACATGTTATCCAGGGATACGGTACCCTTTCTAACCTTTGTGCAATCACGTGCAATCCATACTGGGCCTAACACCGTCTGAGCCTGCCTCATGCTGTATAGACATATATTTTGAATGTGTACGCTATCCATACATGTTATCCGGGGATACGGTACCCTTTCTAACCTTTGTGCAATCACGTGCAATCCATACTGGGCCTAACACCGTCTGAGCCTGCCTCCTGAGACATATATTTTGAATGTGTACGCTATCCATACATGTTATCTGGGGATACGGTACCCTTTCTAACCTTTGTGCAATCACGTGCAATCCATACTGGGCCTAACACCGTCTGAGCCTGCCTCCTGAGACATATATTTTGAATGTGTACGCTATCCATACATGTTATCCAGGGATACGGTACCCTTTCTAACCTTTGTGCAATCACGTGCAATCCATACTGGGCCTAACACCGTCTGAGCCTGCCTCCTGAGACATATATTTTGAATGTGTACGCTATCCATACATGTTATCCAGGGATACGGTACCCTTTCTAACCTTTGTGCAATCACGTGCAATCCATACTGGGCCTAACACCGTCTGAGCCTGCCTCATGCTGTATAGACATATATTTTGAATGTGTACGCTATCCATACATGTTATCCAGGGATACGGTACCCTTTCTAACCTTTGTGCAATCACGTGCAATCCATACTGGGCCTAACACCGTCTGAGCCTGCCTCATGCTGTATAGACATATATTTTGAATGTGTACGCTATCCATACATGTTATCCGGGGATACGGTACCCTTTCTAACCTTTGTGCAATCACGTGCATTCCATACTGGGCCTAACACCGTCTGAGCCTGCCTCCTGAGACATATATTTTGAATGTGTACGCTATCCATACATGTTATCTGGGGATACGGTACCCTTTCTCACCTTTGTGCAATCACGTGTAATCCATACTGGGCATGAGAACGGCTGGCGAGCTGTTAAGCAAGCTACAGCACCTGTCCAGACAAGTACAGGGATTCCCTAGCGAGGAGACTTATTTGATTGTTTTCAATGTTGGGACAGCAATTTTTGGGGAGCACTATACTCTGGAGAATGATAGATGGGGCCCACCATACACTGGAACATTCCAAAGGTGGACATCAGACACTGGAGCAGCATTTACAGGGCCCATTATACACTAGAGCATTAGAAATGGGGCCCATTATGTTTGGAGCATTATTTGGGCCCATAAGACAGTGGAGCTTCATCCATGGGGACCAACATATACTGTAGCATTATGTGGAGCTCATCATATACTGTTTCAAACATTATATGGGACCAATGATTCTGTATGGAGAAATAGATGGGCCTCGTCATGAGATGTAAAAAGTGAGGTATTTTTCATTGTACTATACCGCTATTTCTCTGCCGTATCGGAGCATGATGAGTTGTGGTATGTGTTAAAGGGGCGCTCTTTCGCCCAGGGCACATGAAAACCTGGAGCCAGCCCTCCCCCCCCCACAGTTTGTAGCCAAATAACCCCCATTTTTCAGTGCGTAACTTGTATTATGAAGTTAATTAAGGTTGACAAGCTTAAGAAAGAAGAATTGATGCTTTTGGCATTCAAATGGGCACTGTAGGTGTGTTTCCTGTCCTCCTCTCACTGCCGACTTTTATTCCCCATTGACTTACATTGGGTTTCGTGTTTCGGGACGACCCCGACTTTTCCCTATAATCGGACGATCTTGCTCGACCCGACTTTTGGAAAAGTCGGGTTTCACGAAACGAAACGCGACCCTAAAAAACCAAAAGTCGCTCAACTCTACTCAGAGGTATTCTTTGCAGCATGAGATGGTGCATTGTCATGCATGAAGAGTATTTTGCTCCTGAAGGCACATTTCTGCTTTTTATACCATGGAAGACAGCTGTCAGTCAGAAACTCTATATACAGTACTTTGCAGAGGTCATTTTCACACCTTCAGGAACCTTAAAGAGCCCTACCAGCTGTTTCCCCATGATTCCAGCCCAAAACATGACTCCTCCTCCTCCATGCTGAAGTCGCAGCCTTGTTGGGACATAGTGGCCATCCACCAACCATCCATCTGGACCATCCAGGGTTGCTCGACACTCATCAGTAAACAAGACTGTATGAAAAATTGTCTTCATGTATGTCTGGACCCACTGCTACAATTTCTGCTTGTGAAAACCTTTTAGGGGTGGCCGAATAGTAGGTTTATGCACCACAGCAAGCCTTTGAAGGATCCTACACCATGAGGTTCGAGGGACTCCAGAGGCACCAGCAGCTTTAAATATCTGTTTGCTGGTTTGTAATGGCTTTTTAGCAGCTGCTCTCTTAATCCGATGAACTTGCCTGGCAGAAACCTTCCTCATTCTGCCTTTATCAGCACAAACATGTCTGTGCTCAGAATCAACCACAAATCTCTTAACAGTACGATGGTCACGTTTAAATTTTTGGGAAATATCTAATGTTTTCATCTCTTGACCAAGGCATTGCACTATTTGATGCTTTTCAGCAGCAGAGAGGTCCTTTTTCTTTCCTAAATTCCTTGAAACCTGTGCCCTGCTTAATAATGTGGAACATCATTTTTAAGTAGTTTTCCTTTAATTGGGCTCACCTGGTAAACTAATTATCACAGGAATTTGAGATTGATTTCAGTGATCCAAAGAGCCCTGATACACAATACCATCTATGAGTTTATTTGAAAAACAAAAAATTACATCTTTATGACACTTAAATCCAATTTGCATAATAATTTGGAACGCAGTGTAATGTGGATGCATTTTTTCAAGCCTTGGGGTTGTTGTATGATGACCCTAATGCTGTTGATAAAGCTGAGAGAACCCTGTTGGCATTAAACCAGGGTCAGGATTCTGCAGAGTTATACTGTCAAAAATTCCAAAAGTGGGCGGTCCTTACTACATGGAATGGCAGCTCTCTTTCGGAAGGGTTTATCAGAGACCGTAAAAAATGTTATGGTGGGATTTCCTGTTCCTTCTGGTCTGGATGATTCTATGTCATTAGCCATTCAAGTTGATCGGCGCTTACGTGAACGTAAAACTACACGGGAGGCGCTGCCACCTTTTGAACAAACATCTGAACCTATGCAATGTGATGGGGTTTTGTCTAGGGCGCAACATCAGGAGTTTAGAAGGCGTAATAAGCTGTGTTTTTCTGTGGAGACATCTCTCATATTATTTCTGTCTGCCCTAAACGAGAGAAACGTTTTGCACACACATTTGCTGTGGGCGGTGTACAACCTAAGTTCCTTTTGGCAATCACTCTGATCTGCTCCTTATCCAAGTTTTCCACTAAGGCTTTTGTTGATTCAGGAGCAGCGTTGAATCTGACGGATTTGGACTTTGCTAAACATTGTGGTTTTTCCATGACGCCTCTGCGGATGCCTATTCCTTTGAGGAGTATTGATGCTACTCCTTTGGCGGAGAATAAACCCCTGTTTTGGACCCAGGTGATAATGCGAGTTACCCCAGACCACCAAGAAAATTGTAAATTTTTGGTGCTGCATAATTTGCATGATACTATTGTTCTGGGTTTTCCTTGGTTGCAAACTCATAATCCAGTTTTTGATTGGAAACCTGGGTCTGTGGTGAGTTGGGGTTGTCAGTGTGTTCTTAGGGATGCTCCTGTTTTCTCCACCTCTCCTCAGTCTCATGATATTCCTGATTATCTGACTGATTTTTCTGATGTATTTAGTGAGAGTAAGTCTGCATCTTTGCCTCCTCATAGGAGTTATGACTGTGCAATTGAGTTGATGCCTGGGTGTAAATTTCCCAAGGGTCGGCTTTTCAACTTATCAGTACCCGAACATGATGCTATGTGTTCCTATATTAAGGAGTCATTGGAGAAGGGTCATATTAGACCATCCTCGTCACCTTTAGGTGCTGGGGTTTTTTTTGTGGGTCTCTGCCTCTGATATTCATGCCAATAGATTGGTTCGTGCTTTTCACCTGGCCCATCCTGATCAGCCTGGTGGTGTGGGGGGTACTGTTGTGAGTTGATTTTCTGGTCTACTAGTTGTGAGTTCTCCTTCCAGGCTCCCTCTGGAGGTAACAGGAGGTAGTGCGGCTGATTTAATCAGTAGAGATCTGCCACCTGATAATGAGGATGACGATTGGACCTCAGGAATTTCAGACTGGATTAAAGTCAGCCGACACCCTATTCTGGTGCTGATGATTCCTTCTGGCTTTTCAGCTCTTAGTGTTCAGCTCTGTTACAGTCACTTCAAGCTAAGTTTTTCTGCTAATGTTCACACTTGATTTTGTTGGTCTATTCAGTTTTTTGTGTGGTCAGCCAGCCCCGGCTGGGGCTGTGCTGAATTTCCACTCTTATTTATCTGTATTTGCCAATTTGCTTTTTGTCCCCTATTAGATTGGCCTCTTTGTGCTCTGTCTGAGAATATTTCAGAGTGCTGATATAGTGGGAGAAGTCTAGTGACTTCAGGGTTAATTTTGTTATCAGAAGTGTTGGAGATTATTTTTGTAGGGTTTTTGGCAGATTGCCGACGGTGTCTTTCCTTTCCTCTCCTTTCTAGTTAGTTTGGGCCCCATCGTTTGCTCAGCCTATTTTCCTGCCTGTGTTTGTGTTTTCATCTTGTTTCACCGTCAATACATGTGTGGGGGCTGTCTTTCCTTTGGGGTCTGCTCTGGGGCAGTTAGTTTTCCCCTTTCCTGCTTTAGGCTTATTTAGTCCTCCGGCGGCAGTGTGACGAGTTTTCTAGGATCATCGTAGGAACACTCTACGGCTGCTGCTAGTTGTGTGGTTAGGATCAGGGATCTGCAATCTGCATAGTTACCAACCTCTCTGTTTTTTCTGGGACTTAGCTTGCTTTGTTTCTCCTCTTCGGTTACCCATTCATACCAGACGGCACTTCTGAGCAGCAACTGGCGGTGTTGGAGCCCAGAGTCAATCATGGACTAGGCTAAGGCCTATTTGGAGCAAGTTTAATATCTGATGTTGGGATGAATGTGGAGGGAGCAGGAGATATTGCCAGACACACAGCAGGGGAGCAGCTGACATTACTGAACCCCACTAACACAGGAGCTAGTGTTTTTCTCTGTGCAGACGGCACTTCTGAGCAGCAACTGGCGGTGTTGGAGCCCAGGGTCAATCATGGAGTAGGCTAAGGCATAATTGGAGCAGGTTTAATATCTGATGTTGGGATGAATGTGGAGGGAGCAGGAGATATTGCCGGACACACAGCAGGGGAGCAGCTGACGTTACTGAACCCCACTAACACAGTTGCTAGTGTTTTTCTCTGTGCAGACGGCACTTCTGAGCAGCAACTGGCGGTGTTGTAGCACAGGGTCAATCATGGTGTAGGCTAAGGCCTAATTGGAGCAAGTTTAATATCTGATGTTGGGATGAATGTGGAGGGAGCAGGAGATATTGCCAGACACACAGCAGGGGAGCAGCTGATGTTACTGAACCCCACTAACACAGGAGCTAGTGTTATTCTCTGTGCAGACGGCACTTCTGAGCAGCAACTGGCGGTGTTGGAGCCCAGGGATGACAGTTCAGGTGGTAGAAACATGAACACAACAGGAGACCTGGATACTGTTGCCAACCAATTATTTAATCTGGAAGAGGACTGGCAAATTCCGGCGAGATCCAGGCCTTGTCCATTTTCAGAAAAGCAAGCCGGTCAACGTTATCGGAGGATAGTCACATGCGACGGTCTGTTAGTACAACACCTGCAGCACTAAAGACGCATTCCGATAATACACTAGCAGCAGGGCAAGCCAGCACCTCCAATGTATACTGGCTAAACTCTGGCCATGTATCCAGCTTAGTGACCCAAAACTTGAGGGTAGAAGAGCCATCTGGGAGTACACTAACAGGGCAAGACATGTAGTCTGTCACCATTTGACGGAAACGTTGCCTCCTGCTGACTGAAGCCGTCTGTGATGGTGTAGACATTTGTGGCGGGCACACAAAACTTTGCCACATTTGGGCCATACTGGCCTTGCCTTGTCCGGAGGCGCTGCCTCTGCTCTCTCTTTGTGCAGAGCTTCCTCCACTGCCTCAACGCACTGAGCTGCTTTGTAAAGCACTAGCAGCACTGCTCTCGGGTGGAATGGAGAACATGATGGACTGCACCAGTGTCTCTTGGTACTCCCGCATTTTACGCTCCCGGTTCAACGGTGTTATGAGGCTTTGTAAGTTTTCCCGGTATCGAGGATCTAGGAGGCTGTACACCCAATAATCAGCCGTGTGGAGAATGTGGGCGATGCGGCGGTTGTTTCTCAGGCACTGGAGCATGAAATGAACCATGTGCTGCAGACTCCCAACTGGCCAAGAAACGCTGTCCCCTGCTTGAGGCGTCATCTCTGCCTGCTCTGCATCACCCCACCCTCGCTCTACATACTGAATACTAGAGCATTGTGTACCTCTCTCCTCTGAAGAGATGTCTTTCTCCTCCATTGACTCCTCCTCATCCTCCTCACAAAGTGTCCCCTGCCTAGGCAATTGTGAGGAACCGCGTTGCGCAGACTGTCCAGAAGCAGATGGCATTTGTGACTCCTCATCCTCCACTTCTTCCCAAACCTCCTCCCTTAGTGCTTGCAGTGTTTTTTAAAGCAGGCAGATAAGGGGGACAGTCATGCTGACTAGTGCATCATCTGCACTCGCCATCCGCATGGAATCATCGAAGGCACACAAAACGTGGCAGATGTCCTTCATAGAGGCCCACTCAGTGGTGGTGAAGTGTGAACGGCGAGCAGTGCGACTTGTTTGCGCCTGATGCAGCTGGTACTCCATTGCTGCTGCCTGCTACTCACACAACCGCTCCAACATATGTAACGTTGAATTCCACCTGGTGGACCACGCACTGCAAGTTCTGGGAGTGCCCGTTTTGGGTTTTGGAAGATTTGGGAGTTTAAATTTATAAATATGTTCCAATCGCTAACAATAGGACTGAATTTGACACCTGGGTTCATGACTCATTACATGAACACATTTCACACCTCCACAAGAAGGTCTTCCGATCTCTAATAGAACACTTTGTCCTCATCTGCATGTGTAACAAAAACCTTAATTTGATTTCCTTGGCCTGTCCATAGCTAGCATCATCTCATGTCCTGTTGTAATTCTTATTTAAATGTTGCCATCTTTTCTCAGTAATTCACTTGTAATCTAGCCTGATGAAGGGGCCTTTTGAGCCCTGAAAGCTTGCTTGCAAATATAATTTCTCTGGTTAGCCAATAAAGGCATCACATCTTGAATACTTTTCTCAATTTTTGGGGGGGACATAAGTATTTACATGGGTTTTGGAAGAGGAATGCTCCTAATGGGTGCCAAAGTGGAGGCTACAGGCAACCAAGTCTGCCCCCTCCCTCTCCCTCCTGTCTTGGCCATTCGGGGAATCAATTCCTCAGAGCTGCTCCCACCACTTTCCTGTTCCTCACACCATGATGGGTCAAGGACCTCATCATCTACACTACCCTCTTCAAACACCTGCTTCTCCTGGGTAGTCTCACCAGCACAGTACGCACCAGAAAGTGGCACCTGAGTCTCATCATCAGATGCGTACTGAGGTGTGCTGAGAGACAAAGCAGTTGCGCATCACTGCATACTCCCTCTTCTTCACATTCTAGAATACTGCTTGGCTGGCCCCCTGTTTCCAAGCCAAGAGATTCAGAGAACAGAAGTAGAGACTGAGATGGCTCCTGTCCAGGGCTCTCTGACTGCCTGGGCAATTTGGCAGGTGGCGAAGAGACAGATGGTTGCTCTTCAGTGCTCTGGATCTGAGAGGATGTGGAAGTAATTGAAGTCGATGCGTTAGCTGCCATCCATCCAACAACGGCTTCAATTTGTTCCTCCCGCAGCAGTGGGGTACGGCGAGCTCCTACAAAGCTGCGCATAAAGAACTGTTCCCTGTTAAAACTGGGGGATGCTGAGTCACTGGTGCCGCAGCAGGCACAGAATCCCCATGTCCTCTCCCTGCTGAAACTCCACGACCATGTGCCTTTCTCCCTGCCTTCTTCATCTTGGTAGACTGATAAAGAGAGGCAGAAAAGTACTAAGCTGCTAACAGGTATAAGAAACACTAATTGTATAAAATGTGTGGACTACACTTTAATATGAGCTAATGTGGCCTACACAACTGTAAAGTGGAGTGTTTGGTGAACTTTATTTACGTGTTTTTTTTAAAAAAAAAACAAAAAGGATGTGACCAAAGATGCAAAAGTGATAGTATCACAAACTTTTTGGAGCTATTACAATGCAGGAAGGTAACCTACAATGCAATAGATGAGGCTCCAAAAAATAGGCTAATACTAATCTGGCTGGGGCAGCAGGGCACAAGCCAGCAAAAAGGCTCCTCTATCTACTCCTATATAGTGTTTGCAACCAATCTAGCTGGATACGGATGGAAGCACACTAATAGGAGAAATTCAGGAAAAATAAGCAGCACTACAGCAAAAAAGGACAATGTATGAGGCAGTGACGCATGCTGAGCGGACTACAACCAGAGGTGGCTGCAGAACACACTACAGTGTGAGCTGCACTCACACACAGAGACCTCACAGACAGCTGTGAACAGTCCAGAGAACTGTGCACTAGCACTGAAAAGCTGCAGAAAGGCTCCACTATCTACTCCTATATAGTGTTTGCAACCAATGTAGATGGATACGGATGGATGCACACTAATAGGAGAATCAGTAAAGATGAGCAGCAATAAAAAAAAAATATGTATGAGGCAGTGACGCACGCTGAGCGGCCTACAACCAGAGGTGGCTGCAGAACACACTACACCGTGAGCTGCACTCACACACACAGACCTTGCAGACAGCTGTGAACAGCGCTGCAAGGCAAAAGAAAGCTTCACACAGGGGTTGCTAATGTAGCCTGGGTAAAGCACAATATAGCAAATCACTATCTCTAACTGTCCCTCAGAGTCAGAAGAGCAGCGTCCTGTCCCTAACTGAATTCATAGCAGAGTGAACCCAAAATGGCGGCGGCGGCTTTTATAGTGCATCATGACATAATTTCAGCAGCCAATCAGAGCCATGCCATTAGTTAACATGCCTACATGCCTAACATGATGTGCCCACACTTCTTAGGATTCCTCATTGGCTGAATCAAATCAAACTGGCTCATAGCATTTTGGGAACTTCCGATTCCGGTATTCGATATGCTAAAAGTATCGGAACTCAGTATCGGAATTCCGATACCGCGAATATCGGCCGATACCCAATATTTGCAGTATCGGAATTCTCAACACTAGTACTTACATAGCAAACAGTTGCATCTCCCCTATAGCAACTGACCGTGAGGCTGCAATGGGGTACAATAAGTTGGGGGTGCCCAATGCCAGTGCTATCAGCATGCCACCGGCATCACACCTTCAATGATATCAGCATCCTGAGTGCAGATACAGTTGAATACAATGATGAAACAAAAATCCATCAGTTTCCTATTACATCATTCACTCTGTTTATGTGTGTTCTGAGTGTTGTGAGACTAAGAGCAGCTGTTCAGAACTTCAGAACATACACTCTAGATACTGGAGCTGCAAGTGAATAGGGAGAGGTGAGTAGCTGTTTTTGTGGGGACCATAATACTGTGGTGGTCATTATATTAAGTGGAAGATTGTGTGGATCACCATACCGGGCTAAGGGCTCTGTGAGTCAATATACTGTGTTGTAGGACTGTGAGGCCATCACACTGTTTTGTGGTATCATGGTGGCCATTATACTGAGTTGCAGGACTATGTGGGCCATTATACTGTGTTGTATACTTTTGGGGGCCAGGGTTGACATGATATTGTTTTGTGAGACTGTGAGGGTCATAATATTGTGTTGACTTCACTTGGGGCAAGATAAATTTTGTGGGGGAAGTGTTGGGACATCACTGTGCTGGGGCACTGTGGAGGTATCTTACTTAGTTTGGCTTTGTGTGAGGTGGTGTTCTATGGGACCATCATACTTTACATTGAAGGTACTGTTGGGGCTTCATACTGAGGTTGTGGAGGGATAGCTGTGGAGGAAATACTGTGGAGCTAGGGGTATATTTGGGCATTTTGGGGCATTATTGCTGGCATCATAATTTATGCGGATAATGAAAGGGTTACCCTAGTGAGTGAGAATACTAAGGGGCATCTATAGGTAAAAATAACTTTCCAAATGCTGCAATATCTGTCCCTCTCTCTGTCCTTAAATGTTGAGAGATACACACTTCTATGACTATGTCTAGAACTAGCGCCATGACCCACTTAATTTTTGGGTGGAGGGAGGAGAAATTAGGTTTTCTAATATGGGGCCCCATAATTTTTATGTATGCTCCTTCTGGCAATGTAGCTTTTCAAGGTTATAATTTTAAGTCACAGGAGAGAGAGTTTAAAAAAAATATATATAACAAAAACTTAAAAACATAATAGTGTGCACAACTTTATTCTAGTCTAATTTAACATTCATACACAAAACAACAATACTACTGACTATTACTGCAACACCATTTATATATGAGTGTAACAATATAACTTTTAATGGTTAGGGGAGAATATTATATATATAAGAGTAAAAAGTATTTGGACTAAATAATCTGCTTAACCCAAACATCTTGCAAGACACTAACAAGTTGAGACATTTAACAGTACAGATCTATTTTAGCACACCTATTTAAGTTGTGAAATTGTACATGTATATGTCACATCAACACTATAGGCAAGCTGTTATTGCATTAGCATTTTAGGCTGTCACATGTACCCTACCTAGAATTTCTGGATGAATCCATACTTTTCCAGGGTAGCATAAGTGTGGTAAATGATTTTGTAAATGTTATACTTATGTGTGTGTGTCCAATGTTGTATAGAGTGGAATTTCTATTCTGTCAATTACACCTGTGTCTGTTCTTCGCCCTAATCCCATAACCTACAACATTCTGGGGGCTAAGGAATATACTTGACAAGAACAACTTTTTTCAGTTGTATTACTGTATGAGATGAATATTTAACCTATGTACTTAAATGTCACAGACCCAAAGGAGATGGGGAACATGATTCAAATACTTTGCTGAGTTACTATCTATGTAAGCTGTGGTAGCAATGGTGGTAAGGCTATGATAATATCATTCATAATCAGCACAAACCTTTAGTTGGGAATCTGGTGTGGGGGGGCGAGCCTAGCACATTTCTCACACAGTGTCAGCCATATCAGTGATAACCATTATTATTATTATTATTATTATTATTATTTATTATTATTATAGCGCCATTTATTCCATGGCACTTTACATGTGAGTAGGGGTATACATAATAAATACAAGTACAGTAATCTTAAACAATACAAGTCACGACTGGTACAGGATGAGAGGACCCTGCCCGCGAGGGCTCACAATCTACAAAGGGATGGGTGAGGATACAGTAGGCGAGGGTAGAGTTGGCCGTGCAGCGGTTTGGTGGATCGGTGGTTACTGCAAGTTGTAGGCTTGTCAGAAGAGGAAGGTCTTCAAGTTCTTTTTGAAGCTTTACATGGTAGGCGAGAGTCTGATATGTTGTGGGAGAGAGTTCCAGAGTAGAGGGGATGTGCGGGAGAAATCTTGTATGAGATTGTGGGAAGAGGAGATAAGAGGGGAGTACAGAAGGAGATCTTGTGAGGATCGGAGGTTTCGTGCAGGTAAGTACCGGGAGACTAGGTCACAGATGTACGGAGGACTCAGATTGTGGATGGCTTTGTATGTCATGGTTAGGGTTTTGAACTGGAGTCTTTGGGTAATGGGGAGCCAGTGCAGGGATTGACAGAGGGGAGAGGCAGGGGAATAGCAGGGGGACAGGTGGATTAGTCGGGCAGCAGAGTGAAGAATAGATTGGAGGGGTGCGAGAGTGTTAGAGGGGAGGCCACAGAGCAGGAGGTTGCAGTAGTCAAGGCGGGAGATGATGAGGGCATGGACTAGGGTTTTTGAAGATTCTTGGTTGAGGGATGTACGGATCCGTGAAATATTTTTGAGTTGAAGTCGGCAGGAAGCGGAAAGGGCTTGGATATGTGGTTTGAAGGAGAGATCAGTGTCAAGGATAACCCCGAGGCAGCGAGCTTGTGGGACTGGAGAGAGTGTGCAGCCATTTACTTTAATGGATAGGTCTGTTGGGGGAGGTCACGTGAGATGGGCGAAAGATGATTAATTCTGTTTTGTCCATATTAAGTTTTAGAAATCTAGCGGAGAAGAGGGATGAAATAGCAGACAGACATTGAGGGATTCTGTTTAGTAGGGAGGTGATATCTGGTCCAGAGATGTAGATCTGTGTGTCATCAGCATAGAGATGATACTGAAAGCCAGGAGATTCTATTATTGTTTTTACTAACATGAGATATTGCGATATCTATGCCATTTCGTTTGCCCCTATGAAAGATGGCGGCTTCAGTGTGAGCACATGCACAGTGTGGCGGCTCCTATGACTCAACTCTCCGGCGGCTAGCGGTGACATGGGAGGCTATTGACGTCATGAGGGATTTCTCTCTGCCTTCCGGTCACATGGGCAGCTGTGGGCGTTGATTCGTGGCGTCTTGCTTAACACTGCGCATGCGCCGATAATGGCACTGAGGATTGTGTACACCTGGATCCCCTACATAAAATGCCCATATGTTCAACACACAGACACAGCCCCCCGAGGAAGCCCACGCGAAACGCGTGTCGGGGCTGCTCCTTCTACTGCCGCGCTCACCTGCAGTTACTTTATGGGTATGTTATTAACTTTTTTTCACTGTGTTTTATCATATCAATCTTTTTGAGTGTGATAGCTCTGTTTTTCTCTACATGGTGGCCTATGCACTATGCATATACATTATCTTTATGATATGAATGTATTGGCAGCATTGAGATTCATTGCTTCATATGTATATTACCCAATCTGCTATATAGGGTGTTGTTAGCGGTTACCACATGTGAGCCTTGTATGAGCATTTTTGTCACTTGTCTGTATCTTGTACAATTATTCATGTATTTGTAACAATAAAGTGTATATTTTAGTATACTTTTTGGAATATATCTCCGTGTTTTTTGTAGGATTTATATTGAGGGATTCTGTTTAGTAGGGAGGTGATATCTGGTCCAGAGATGTAGATCTGTGTGTCATCAGCATAGAGATGATACTGAAAGCCAGGAGATTCTATGAGCTGTCCGAGGCCGAAGGTGTAAACGGAGAAGAGCAGTGGCCCTAGGACTGAACCTTGCGGAACTCCGACGGATAGGGTGCGCGGTGAGGAGGCGGTGTGCGAATGGGAGACGCTGAATGTCCGGTCTGCAAGGTATGACGCTAGGTATGACGCAATCCAAGACGATGATGTTAATTCTGTGATGAATTGAACATGGGATCCAGATAGGGGTAATGAGGGGATGATGTAATCAGAGGTGGAGGGTGCTGGCTTGATAATACATTCAGATGCATCTCACAAAATTAGAATATCATCAAAAAGATAATTTATTTCAGTTCTTCAATACAAAAAGTAAAACTCATATATTAGATAATCATTACAAACAGAGTGATGCATTTCAAGTGTGTATTTCTGTTAATGTTGATGATTATGGCTTACAGCCATTGAAAACCTAAAAGTCATTAGCTCAGCAAATTAGAATACTTTATAACACCAGCTTGAAAAAATGATTTTAAAATGCGAATTGTTAGCCTACCGAAATGTATATTCAGTACATGCACTCAATACTTGGTTGGTGCTCTTTGACATAAATGACTGTATCAATGCAGCGTGGCATGGAGGTGATCAGCCTGTGGCACTGCTAAGGTGTTATGGAAGCCCAGGTTGCTTTGATAGCAGCACTCAGCTTGTCTGCACTGTTTGGTCTGGTGTCTCTCATCTTCCTCTTGACAATACCCCATAGATTCTCCATGGGGTTAAGGTCAGGTAAATTTGCAGGTCAATCAAGCACAGTGATACTGTTGTTTTTAAACCAGATATTGGTACTTTTTGCTGTGTGGACAGGTGCCATGTCCTGTTGGAGAATTAAATTTCCATCTCCAAAAAGCTTGTCGGCAGAGGAAATTCTAAGGTGCTCTAAAATTTCCTGGGAGATGGCTTCATTGACTGTGGTCTTGATAAAACACAGTGGACCTGCACCATGGCTCTCGAAACCATCATAGATTGTGGATACTTTACACTAGACCTTGGAAATCAAGGTCCCAGATTCTGGAGGAAGAGTGGAGAGGCACACAATCCAAGCTGTTTGATGTCTTGTGTGAAGTTTCCACAATCAATGATGGTTTTGGGAGCCATTTCATCTGCTGGTATAGGTCCACTGTGTTTTATCAAGATTCAGGTCAGCATAGCCATCTACCAGGAAATTTTAGAGCACTCCATGCTTCCATCTACCGTCAAGCTTTTTGGAGATGGAAATTTAATTTTTCAGTAGGGCTTGACACCTTATTTGTCATATTATTTGAGTTTGGGTAGCAGCCCCACTTATGCACTAAATAATAGTAAATTCTATTGCTAATCATATAGCATATTTAGTGTGGCGGGTAACTTTGTCACCCTCAAGCATACTAGGTTATACTCTACAAGCATGGGAAAGCTTACATTTTTCTAAATGAGTCAAATGTGAATCAGTACCAACTTTCATTCACATATGGATAATTGTGGTATCCCAGTAACTGGTCTACTGCTGCTGAGTGAAACAGTTGTCGTGTGGCAGTGTATTTGATCCAGTATGTCAGAACCATTTGGGGCACTGTGAGATAGGAGATGTAATACATTGCATGTCCCTACACTGAAGATTCATAACTGTGTATTGTAATTTGTACTTTGCTGCTGTCTACTGGTCAAGATATGTGTTTTAAAGTTAGTTTGTTAATTTCTTCACAAACCATCTACCATAGAAAACGCTGTGATGAGCCTCCCAGCTCAGTGAACACATTTCCTGGAAAAGAACTGTGTTCCAGCTTTCCTGAGAGAACCTGAATCTGCTTGTTTTATAAAGAGAACATGATTTCTTTCATATCCACAATTTGAAGTTTAACCTATACTGCGAACTATTCTTCCATGGTGAATAAAAACCCTTTCAAAACATCCACCCAAATGAAGAACATTCTCCGGGAAGTAGGTGTTTCAGTATCTTAAGTGTACCATAAAAAGAAGACTCCATTAGAGCAAATACAGAAGGCTTACAAGATGCAAACCATTAATCAGCCTTAAAAATAGGAAGGACAGATTAAAGATTACAAAACATTTTTTTAAATAAGTCAGCCCAGTTCTGGAGAATTAATTGGACAGATGAAACTCAGATCTCTACCAGAATTATGGAATGAAGAAAGTATGGAGAAGGCTTGGAACTGTTCATAATCCTAAGTACACTACATCCTTTATAAAACATGCTGGAGGCAGTCTGATGGCATGGACATGTATGGCTTCCAATGCACTTGGTCACCAGTGTTTATTGATGATTTGACTGAAGACAGAAGCAGCCAGATAAATTCTGAAGTGTAGATTGCTATACTTTCTGCTCACATTCAACCAAATGCAACAAGTTTGACTGGATGACGCTTTACAGTAGAGATGCACAAAGATGCAAAACATACTGTGAAAGCACCCCATGACTTTCTAAGGCAAAGAAGTATAATATTTTGCAATGGCAATAACCAAATCTCAACTCCATTGTGCATGCATTTCCCATTCTTAAAGTGAACTTGTCAGCAGATTTTCCAATATAAGATACGGCCACACCGCCTTTTGGGGCTTATCTACAGCATTCTATAATGCTGAGATAAGCCCCCAATCTGACCTGAAAGATAAGAAAAATAAGTTTTATTATACTCACCCGGGGGGTGGTCCGATTGATGTCACAGGTCTGGGTCCAGCACCTCCCATCTTCTTATGATCGCCACCTTCCTGCTTGCTTCATGGCTCCCCAGCATCGCACTCCTGTGAAAGCATACTTATTTGCCGTGTTGATGGCAGAAAAAAATACTGCAGTGCTCAGGTGCTGGGAAAGGTCAGAGAGGCCCAGCGACTGCACACTGCAGTACTTTGCTCTGCCTTCAACAGATAAATACGCCTGCACAGAAGCATTATGCCAGGGAGCCAGGGAAGCAAGCAGGAAGGCGGCATCACAAGAAGATGGGAGGTTCTGGACCCGGACCTGCGACACCCATTGGACAAGATCGCCCCCCCCGAGTAAGAATAATTAAAGTTATTTTTCTTATCTTATCTATGTGGGGGAATACTACTTTTTAGGCATACTGCAGTATGGGTTGAAGAGAATGTTTTAGCCCAAGTTTTTAATTTTTCTAAGTGCTAATAGGATTTTTTTTTTACAGCAAACCGAAGTCCATTTTTTCCTGACTGCGCCAATACCCTACATGTAATCGGGAAATATTTTTTAGGCACATGCAAAGCTCAGAAGGCAAGCACCAGATTTTACTGTTATGGTTTGCAGGTGCGCGGGTGATCTCCATGCAGTAATAATACATCCCTGGTAAGATAGGCCGAGTACACAGGGATGTATTATTATTCATACAAATGTCATTTAATACAAGGTATTATTATTAATACAAATGTCAAAAAGGAGTTAAATCAAAATTGTGGCATGCAGAGCCCAATTCCTGAAGATTCAGTCACTGTCAAAATATTTCTGGACCTAATATGATAATGTATATGAAGCAAATTAAAACACAGCTTTCCCATGGGTAAAGATGAGGAGAGAGAGAAAAATATATTACATACTGTTAGGTATTTGTTTTAAGTGTCCAAGGATAATAGAGGAAAGACATAAATCTTTGTACCATGTTAGCCACTAGATAGAAAAATATTTGGAATTGTAAGTCCTTAGTGGTTGATACCTTTTAATGGCTAACTGAAAAGATGGTAGCAAGAATAATAGAAAATCTACTCAGGCATAAAACAGATTAGGCAGAAAATAAAGAAGAAGCAATAACTATTGGTTGACTTCAACTGCCCCGATATAAATTGGAGAGAAGAAGCCTACACGTCCAACAAAACAAAACATATTTTTGACAATAATAAAAGACAATTACCTTTCACAGCTGGTGCAGGACCCAACAAGACATGGGGGTGCACTTACAGACCTATTTTCATCTAATAAGTAAGACAGATAATCAAATGTACAGGTTGCGGGTCACTCGGGTGACAGTGATCACAAAATAATAAATGTTCATGTATTCTTTAATAAGATGCTTAATTAGGTTGGTGTCACACTTGCAAGTGCTATGCGAGAAACTCATTCGAGTCTCTTGCCTCCATACCCCGCACTGCCGCTGGCGATTCAGACCGGAGTGTTCAGCTGCATAGAAAGACATGCAGCCGCACACTCCGGTCCCGAATGCTGGAGGCAGTGTCGGGTATTGAGGTGAGAGATTTGCGCAAGTTTCTCACATTGCACTCGCACGAGTGATCCCGGCCTAAAAGTGCTTCAAAGACACTAAATTTCAGGAAGGCTAATTTCAGATAGCTAAGAGATGATCTTTGTGCCATATACTGGGACAATGTTCTTGAGCATAGAAGTACAGAAAACAAATGAGTACCTTTTAGAAACAACCTGAATTGATCCTATGCATAATATATATATATATACACTCACTGGCCACTTTATTAGGTACACCTGTCCAACTGTGTGTTAAGACTTAATTTCTAATCAGCCAATCACATGGCGGCAACTCAGTGCATTTAGGCATGTAGACATGGTCAAGACAATCTCCTGCAGTTCAAACCGAGCATCAGTATGGGGAAGAAAGGTGATTTGAGTGCCTTTGAACGTGGCATGATTGTTGGTGCCAGAAGGGCTGGTCTGAGAATTTCAGAAACTGCTGATCTACTGGGATTTTCACGCACAACCATCTCTAGGGTTTACAGAGAATGGTCCGAAAAAGAAAAAAAATCCAGTGAGCGGCAGTTCTGTGGCCGGAAATGCCATGTTGATGCCAGAGGTCAGAGGAGAATGGGCAGACTGGTTCGAGCTGATAGAAAGGCAACAGTGACTCAAATTGCCACCCGTTACAACCAAGGTAGGCAGAAGAGCATCTCTGAACGCACAGTGCGTCGAACTTTGAGGCAGATGGGCTACAGCAGCAGAAGACCACACTGGGTACCACTCCTCTCAGCTAAGAACAGGAAACTGAGGCTACAATTTGCACAAGCTCATCGAAATTGGACAGTAGAAGATTGGAAAAACGTTGCCTGGTCTGATGAGTCTCGATTTCTGCTGCGACATTCGGATGGTAGGGTCAGAATTTGGCGTAAACAACATGAAAGCATGGATCCATCCTGCCTTGTATCAACGGTTCAGGCTGGTGGTGGTGGTGTCATGGTGTGGGGAATTTTTTCTGGGCACTCTTTGGGCCCCTTGGTACCAATTGAGCATCGTTGCAACGCCACAGCCTACCTGAGTATTGTTGCTGACCATGTCCATCCCTTTATGACCACAATGTACCCAACATCTGATGGCTACTTTCAGCAGGATAATGCGCCATGTCATAAAGCTCGAATCATCTCAGATTGGTTTCTTGAACATGACAATGAGTTTACTGTACTCAAATGGCCTCCTCAGTCACCAGATCTCAATCCAATAGAGCATCTTTGGGATGTGGTGGAACGGGAGATTCGCATCAGGGATGTGCAGCCGACAAATCTGCGCCAACTGTGTGATGCCATCATGTCAATATGGTCCAAAATCTCTGAGGAATGCTTCCAGCACCTTGTTGAATCTCTGCCACGAAGAATTGAGGCAGTTCTGAAGGCAAAAGGGGGTCCAACCCCTTACTAGCATGGTGTACCTAATAAAGTGGCCAGTGAGTGTATATATATATATCTTATACAAATATATAAGTAAGAAATAGGAGAAAACCAATATGGCGAAATAAAGCTGGAAGGGTTACAATAAATAACAAAAAGAAAGCATTTAGGGAATTACATCAAGAGGGTATTAAATAATTGTAAAAAAAAAACATTTTGAAAAGAAAAAAAACAAATCAGAGCAGCAAAAAATAATTAAATAAAGATTTTAATTGCGAAATAACATAAAAATAATACAAAAATATTATTTAGCTATAAAACCAGTAGTAAACTCAAAAGTGATTAGCGTTGCCCCCCTCAAAAGTAATCAAGGTGAAATGGTGGGGGAAGATGAAGGAAAAACTAATGTAGGAAATACTTTTTTCTCCACCAC
The DNA here is from genome assembly GCF_039654945.1 of Dendrobates tinctorius. Taxonomy (NCBI): domain Eukaryota; kingdom Metazoa; phylum Chordata; class Amphibia; order Anura; family Dendrobatidae; genus Dendrobates; species Dendrobates tinctorius. Next base: position 61,499,075 of record NW_027361684.1, read on the forward strand.
AATATTTACACAAGAAAATCCTATGACAGATAACATGATAAGGTATTGCACAGATTTTCTATTAATTGTCACCTTTGAGGAAATCACTCAGTCAGATCAACTCTTCTATGCTAACTATATACTGTAGGCATGCAGGTTATAGAAAGTTGATTTTTGTGATCCAACGTCTTAGTGCAGGTAAATCCATATTTTTGTCATTATGTAAACACACTGTTGAAATCTGTGGGCCAGACATATATCTTCCTGAGAATTTCTCTGTATCTTATTTTAAATGAAAGGGGGTTTACCAGTCTGAGACATGTAATGGCTCACAGTCTGCTAGTCTGATTAACATGTCTCACGCTGGAGAGCTGCCTTTTATTTAAAATAAATTCTGTAAGTAGATTCTTAGGAAGATATTTGTCCAGTCCATAGATCTTCTTAACAGCTCATTTTCATATTAATAGAAATGTGGATTTATCTTAAGACATTGGATTGCACAGAACAAGTTATCACCAGCTTTCTATAACCTACCTGCAAATAGAGGTTCAAAACATAGCTGTCATATATTTAGCACAAGAACATTTTACATCATATGTCATCACTCATTTAACCTTTACTGTAGGTAAAATACTTGAGGGTTTTCAAAGAGATGATATCCTGGACTATCCCAATAAAAATAGCCCAATTATCCAACGTCAACATGGGTTTTTGAGTAATTGGTCCTGTCAAAGTAATCTGATCAGCTTTTATTGGGAGGTAAGCTCAAGACTGGTCAGGGTAATTCCTTTATGTCCTCTTAAGGCCCCGTCTCACTAAGCGACTCACCAGCGATCCCAACACCGATATGAAGGTGTCAGGATCGCTGGTAAGTCGCTATGTGATCGCTGGTGAGCTGTCACACAGACAGCTTCACCAGCGATCAGCACAGCGACGCCGAGTGCCCGGCATCGCTGGCTATCGCTGTAGAAAATAGTATCAAAATAAAAAATATAGTTATTCTCACCTTCCGACGTCCCGTTCAGCCATCCTGCCTCTCTCCACGCTCCGGTCCCAGTGATCCTTTGCACGAATGACCGCGAGATGTCACGCGGGATAACAAAGTCTTGTGGTCATTCATGCAAAGGATCACTGGGACTGTAGCGTGGAGAGAGGCAGAATGGCTGAACAGGACATCGGAAGGTGAGAATAACTATATTTTTTATTTTTTATTTTTTTTTATTATTTTTTTACACCTGATCGCTGGTCTCCCGCTGTCACACACAGCGATGCGTGCTGGCCAGCGGGAGACCAGCGACCAAAGAAATGTCCAGAGGTTTCTTCCAGCGATCAGCGATACCGGCAGGGGGGCCGCTCGCTGATCGCTGTCACACACAGCAATCTCGCTGGTGAGATCGCTGTTACGTCACAAAAGTTGTGAATCAGCAGCGATCTCGTTACCGAGATTGCTTAGTGAGACGGGGCCTTTACTGGAATTTTCAAAGGTGTTTGATACAGTGACAGATGAACGGTTGGGACATAAACTGAAATCAACAAGACTAAAGAAAAATTTGTGTATTTGAGTTAAGAACTGGCTCAATTGTAGGAAACAAAGGGTGTTTAATAAATGCAACACACCCTAATTGAGTCACAGTTAACATAGGATTACTACAGGGGTCAGTATTGGGCCTTCTTTTACCACATTTATTAATGACATTGTAGAGGGCATACATTATAAATTTAATACTTGTAGATCATACTAAACTCTGCAAGGTAATTAACATGGGGCAGGATAATTTAAATCTAGTTATGGATTTATTTAAGCAGGAGGCTTGAGTTGAGAAATGACAATTAAAGTTTACTGCAGATAAATACAAGAGGAAATGAAATGTATAATTATGTGCTAAATAGAAAAACAATAGGTAAAATTGTCATTGAAAGAGACTGGGCTAAAGCCAGGCAGCTACTGTCAAGGTAAATATTATGATGTGATGTATTAAAAGAGCATATATGCTCACGATAAGAGCACGGCGTTACTTCTATACAAGTCACAATTGCAACAACACTTACAGGAGATTATTCTGTTTCATTTTGGATTTTATTGTATAAGGACATATCTGGACTAGAACGGGTGAAGAGAAGAATGATCATTTTTATTAAGGGAATGAGTGAACTGCAGTACCAAGACAGGTAATAACTGTGGGGTTATTCAGTTTGGAAAAGCAAAGGCTTAGTGGTGATCTTACTACAATATACGAATATATGAGGAGACAGTACAGAGATCTTTCTAATTTTCTTTGTCTGTGAAAGTGACAAAGTGGCATTCTCTACTTTTAAGAGGATGGAAGGTTCAATCATGATCACAAACAGCAATTCTTTAGAACAATAAGATTATGAAACTCACTGTCGCAATAAGGTATAATAGTTGATTCACTAAAAAAAACTTCAAGGATGGTCTGAATGCCTTTCTTAAAAAAATATGATATTACAAGTTATAGGTACTGGATTCTGTGTTGGAACGTTGACCCAGGGAACTAGTCTCTTTGTGGAGTCAGAATAGATATTTTTCCCTAATATGGGGTAATCAGCATCTGCCTCATGGCGTTTTTCGCCTTCCTATGCAGTAACATGTTAGTGATAGGTTGAATTTGATGGTCTTAGATCTACCGTCAATTTTAAAAACATTGAAACTAACAAAACCCCTCTTGAAAAAAGCATTTTATTTAGATCTAGTTAGAATAAATTGCTTATTTTGCTTTCAGGAGAGAAAAAAATTAACAAAGCATTATAAAGACTGACATGGATTTATAGAGTAATTACACCAATGTGATCTAGGCAGTTTCTATTGTGAAATCGGGAGACAGATTCTTTTCAAAGTGGCCTAAAAATAAACGTACACTATATAAATTTAAAGAATAAAACATTTTGGTAGAAACTGAATTTTGACCTACTCTTATCATGGAAAATAACCTCTGCTCTACTTTTGAATGACAATTGAATTATGCACATGAAATGATAAATCCATTACCTTTGTCATTCATGTCAATTGCATTTACAGTGATGCTGCCAGAGATTCCAAGAGATTGGCGTATGTCACTTCAAACTATTCTTAAAGCTATTGTTTCTCTTAGGGTAAATTGTTAAATTAGAGGGTATCCATCACTGCAACGTCCATGGAAACAATGAAAATTAGGTTTAAATTAATTAGCTCAATTTTAAAATTAGGACCCCCAATGAGTAATCTCTGCACAGTAGGTCTCAGCAATTATAGAAATGTCCAAAGAGGGAATCCAATTTAGTGAGGCAATCTATGTTCCCAATCTGTGATATCACAATTAAGACATCACTAAATGTTTCCAAAATTGGTTATATGTTCTTTTGCAGCTATAGGAGAGATATGCCTCCGGTCTCCCCTGCCTGACAACTCTGATAAATTCAATGTATTCTGGTACTAATAGTGGCTGACATGTTAGTTGTTTTAGATCATACTGATTACATCAATTCTGACAATATGGAAGACACAGTATCCATTAGAAAGGAACACAGGTTTTTATCAGTCACTTGTTCTTTCTTCTTACCACAAATGGCTAGAGCGCTTAACCCTTATGGACACTAAATATAGTCATAGAATTCGAAGTTCAACTTTTCTTTTATCAGTTCCAGATTCCCTGCTCAAAATCCATTGCCTGCTTTGATAAATGTAAAAATTCCAGTAGCCTATGGTCATTTCTAGTAGGTCTGCAGTGGAGACAGATTAATATTGACGCTATTACCCTCAAGTGAATCCCTTCAGAACCTTTACATTGATAAAAGCAGACTGAGTATATTAAGAAGGGGTTTTAGGAATCTTTATTGAAAAAGCATATATCTGACCATATAATAAAACGTTAGAAAAATAAGAAGTTTAGTTAAAGGCACACTAAATCGAAAAAGTATGTTAATATACTGTATGTTAATATAAAGCAAGCAATATAGCTGACCTCACTGTTTTCTAGTCTGCAGCATTTGCATGATTGTAAAAATGTTTAGTCTTAAAGAAACCAAGGATAAGAAAAATGGTTTTAATCACCTGATTTTTGACAGGTGGCCGACTGAAGTTCCATCTTCCTTAGTGACCTAGAGGCATGGCATGGCATTGCAGAGAGAGATCTGCTGCAGACAGATGTCTTACAGCCACACAGAGGGCAGTAAGAAGGAGAGAAGAAATGGCTTAGTTCATTGATGAGATTTTTTATAGTGTATTTTACATGTCTTCCTTTTTTCTTAATTAAATGTAAAAACTAAAAAATAATAATAATCTGTTGACTCTAATTGAGCATGTATAATTTTCAATATTACCATTCCTTACCACATATGTTTAGCCTTTACATGAGCAGAAACTAGTCATCAAAATCTTTGCAGAACCCATATTGAGAATTGGAAAATCATTGCTAAGTTATTAAACTAAAAACTATAAACCATACTTATAACTAGAGATGAGCCTTTGCCTTTTTTAGGGTCGAGCTGGGTTTCATGAAACCAGACTTTCTCAAAAGTCGAGTCGAACGAAATCGGCTGACTATCGGGAATAGTTGAAGGTCTGACTGAAACACGAAAACCAATGCAAGTCAATGGGGAAGCAAAGTCGGCAGGGAGTGGAGGACAGAAAACACACCTACATGCCGGACCGCTTTTTTTAACTTCGGCGAAATATCTCTCTCTCTCTCTCCCCGGATGCTGCACATGTCATCTCGTTGCCCAAAGTGTACGTCCTTGCTCAGTAGCTGAAAAAAGTCACGTGCAAGCATTCTGGGAAATCCGACTTTGGCGCTCATTTTGCCGACCACATGGCCGACTTCACGCTGTGGTTGTGTTTTGGTCGGCGAAACCCGACTTTGCCATAAGTCGGCGACTTATGAATCTGGCCGACCTGTTTCGCTCAACTCTACTTATAACTATAATCTCATGTAGAGAAATCAACTTCAGTGACTATAAGGTCCCTCTTATGACTGTCAAAAATCGGGAAACGTGCATTCCTAGGAAGGCATGTTTGGTCTCTATAGACACACTGGTAATCATCCAACGAATAAGCAAAACACCTTTTTATTGCGGAAAATAATTTTTAACCTTGCTTAACCCCATTAAGGCCAGGCATTTTTCATTTTTTCCTTCTGTTCTTCTAAGAGCCATAACTTTTTAATGTGGTTGTTTCTTTGCTGGATGAAATGTAGTTTCGAATGACATAGTTAATTTTGACATAAAATGTCCTGAAAAAAGACAACACAATTCCAATTGGAAATAAATTGTAAAGAAAAAAAATTAATTCTGCCATTGTATTTTGGGTTTTGTTTGAACAATGTTCTTTGTGTTCGAAAAATTTTCTGGAATTATGATTTTCCAGGTCAACATACAGCGGGGGAATAAGAATTTGATCCCTTGTTGATTTTGTAAGTTTGCCCACAGACAAAGACATAAACAGTCTATAATTTTAAGGGTAAGTTAATTTTAACAATGAGAGATAGAATATCAAACATAAAATCCAGAAAAACACATTGTATAAATTATATGAATTTATTTGCATTTCGCAATGAGAAATAAGTATTTGATCTCTCCGGCAAACAAAACTTAATACTTGGTGGTAAAACCATTGTTGGCAAGAACAGAAGTCAGACTATTTGTAGTTGATAATGAGGTTTGCACCCATGTCAGGAGAAATTTTGGTCCACTCCTCTTTGCAGATGATCTCTAAATCATTAAGAGTTTGAGGCTGTTGCTTGACAACTAGGAGCTTCAACTCCCTCCATCAGTTTTCTATGGGATTAAGGTCTAAAGACTGGATATGCCACTCTGTGACCTTAATGTGCTTCTTTTTGAACCACTCCTTGGTCTCCTTGGTTGTATGTTTTGGGTCATTGTCTTGCTGGAAGACCCAGCCACGACCCATTTTAATGTCCTGGCGGAGGGAAGAAGGTTGTCACCCAGGATTTTATGGTAAATGGCTCCATCCATTTTCCCATTGATGTGGTGAAGTAGTCCTGTGCCCTTAGCAGAAACATCCCCAAAACATAATGTTTCCACCTCCATGCTTGTAGGTGGGGGCAGTGTTCTTGGGGTCATAGGCAGCATTTTTCTTCCTCCAAACATGGCGTGTTGAGTTAATGCCAAAGAGTTCAATTTCTGTCTCATCTGACCACAGCACATCCCCCCAATCACTTACAGAATCATCCGGGTGTTCCTTGGCAAACTTCAGAAGGGCTTGCACATGTGTTTTCTTGAGCAGGGGGACCTTTCGAGCACTGCAGGATTTTATACCTTTACAGCATATTGTGTTACCAATGGTATTCTTGGTGACTGTGGTCCTAGATGCCTTGAGATCATTAAGAAGTTTCCCCATGTAGTTTTAGGCTGATCTCTCACCTTCCTCATGATCAAGGATACCCCTTGAGGTGAGATTTTGCATGGTGCCCCAGATCAATGTCGATTGACAGTCATTTTGCATATCTTCCATTTTCTTACTATTGCACCAACAGTTGTCACCTTCTCAACCAGCATCTTACTTATGGTTTTGTAGCACATTCCAGCTTTGTGCAGGTCTATAATCTTGTCCCTGACAGTCTGACTGAGTAACTGAGTGGGCAGGAGTCTTTCATAAAAGTGACTTTGTAAAGCCCCCGTCACACATAGCAATCTCGCTAGTGAGATCGCTGCTGAGTCAAAAGTTTTGTGACGCAACAGCGATCTCACCAGTGAGATCGCTGTGTGTGACACTGACCAGCGACCGGCCCCCCTGCCGGTTATCGTTGATCGTCCTGGAATAGCCAGGACATTTTTTTGATCGCTGGTCCCCCGCTGGCCAGCACGCATCGCTGCGTGTGACAGGCGGGAGACCAGCGATAAGCGTGCAGGTAACTAAGGTAAACGCAGGGTTTCTAAGCACCGCGCGGCGCTTAGAAACCTGATGTGTACCTTGGTTACCAGCGCGCTGATGCAGGGAGCTGGTAACCAAGGTACACATTGGGTTTCTAAGTGACGCACACCGTTTATAAACCCAATGTGTACCTTAGTTACCAGCTCCCTGCATCAGTGCGCTGGTAACAAACATACACAGCGACACCACGCGCTTGGCATCGCTGGTGATGCTGTCTGTTTGACAGCTCACCAGCGATCATGTAGCAACTCACCAGCGATCCTGACAAGTTGATATCGATGTCGGGATTGCTGGTGAGTCGCTATGTGTGACAGGGCCCTTAGACAGCTGTCTTTAATGCAGGTAATGAGTTGATTAGGAGAGTCTAACTGGTCTGTAGGAGCCAGATCTTTTAATGGTTGGTAGGGGATAAAATACTTAGCTCTCACTGCAAAATGCAAATACATTTATAGCATTTATACAAAGTGATTTTCTGGATTTTATTTTTGATATTCTATCTCTCAATGTTAAAATTAACTTACCCTTAAAATTATAGACTGTTCATGTCTTTGTCAGTGGGGAAACTTACAAAATCAGCAAAGGATCAAATATTTATTCCCTTCTCTGTAATTCTGACAATATCAAATAGGTTTTTTGGGGGGCGGGTATGTATCAAGCTGACAATAAGTTGATATAATTTCAGAGCATATACAACATTTTGACAGCTTTTTTATTTTTAAGGAGATGAGTTGTCTAAAATAGCACAATTTTGGTGTTTCATGTAGTTTTATTTTATGGAAATTATTGCACAAGTTAATTAATTTTATATTTTGTTAGTGCGAGCTTATTCAGAAGCCTGAATTCCAGATATGTTTACTTTTTATTTCTTTATTTTAAATGTAGTAAATATGGGGGAGATTCAATTTTTATATGTTTTCCCTTTTTTCTTTTTCAAAACAATTTTTGTATTCTTTTATTTCACTCACATTAAAGGATTTAAACCTGAGATTGTCCAACCACTAACACTATATACTGCAATACCATGGCAATGTAGTATATAGTGTAAGCGTCAGTCTCCTATGAAAGTCTGGCTGTGGCTGAACTACACAAGAATGCCAAGATGGCAGCAACAGGGGCCTTCAAATGCCATGGCAATCCATTGGTGCCCTGCAGTCATGTCTGTGGGGAATGGTAGGAGCCAGTACATGTGTGCACCAGCTATGTTTTCATTTAAATACTCCTATCAGAGATTTAGAGCAGTAGCTAAATAGATAACAGCAGAATTTGGGGTTCAGCCCCTGCTGATGCAATTAAAAACAAATTCCAACTATAAAACATAGCTGGCATCTACTGCATGGGGGAAAAGCTAAGATCCTGAGCTCCCTCTACACTAAGTAAACCCCAAAACTGAACTTAAAGTAATGTCCATATAAATGAAGGGGCTAAAAATCTTCATTCTCAGCAGTACATTGTTCGGTGTAACCCCTAAAAGTTTGAATGAATAAAGATGCCCATATCTCTGGAACAATATTACAGAAAAAAGCAGATAACTCAGGAAAGCAGCAGGAACGAAATAAGTACCAAAATAGGACACTTTTGACCTGGTGTCCTCTTTAGAAGACGGCAATTGGCTTTAATTTAGCCAATCAATGGCCAATAAACCCTCACAATTAGGCTGTATAAATACAGCCTTAGGGCCCCATCACACATAGCGACTCACCAGTGATCCCAACAACGATATGAACTTGTCAGGATCACTGGTGTGTCGCTACATGATCGCTGGTGAGCTGCCAAACAGGCAGCTTCACCAGCGATCAGGACAGCGACACACGGGGTAACAAGCGACGCACGTCGCTTAGTTATCCACTGTGTACCTTAGTTACCAGCGCGCTGGTGCGCGGAGCTGGTAACCAAGGTACACATCAGTTTTCTAAGCGCGGCGCTTAAAAACCCAATGTTTACCTTGGTTACCAGCTCGCTGATCGCTGGTCTCCCGCCTGCCACACGCAGCGATGCGTGCTGGCCAGCGGGGACCAGCGATCAAAAAAATGTCCTGGCAATTTGAGGACGATCAGCGATACCCGGCAGGGGGGCCGGTCACTGATAAGTGTCAGACAAAGTGATCTCGCTGGTGAGATCGCTGTTGCGTCACAAAACTTGTGACTCAGCAGCGATCTCGCTAGCGAGATCGCTGTGTGTGATGGGAGCTTTAATCCATTTATAGATAAACTCACCAAATAAATATATCAAAGAGCTACAGGATCTTCTAACCTATTCTAAAGGTTTTGCTTTTGAATCCAAAAATTAGAAAAAGATTGGACAACTTACAAAGTGGCATAAGGCAAAAATAGTAGGTACAGATTTTTCTATTTAGATTAGCCTTATGAATCTCACAATTTCAAATCCCTTAAAGGTTTTTTATATCAAATCCACCAATGTGGCTAAAATGGAATAATTTATGATAGGAGACTTCATTTATCAACAAAACAGTGTTATTAATGATAGAATGCAAATAATTTATACCCAAAAAGGACAAAACTGTACTTTAGTTCAAGTTATTGTAGCTAGCTATTCGAAAAGTCAATAACTTACCCTTTAACAAGATTTGAAACATCATGTAAACCCAGAGTCTCTGTGGTGTCACTCAGTTCCATGATATTGCAACGATTCCCTAAACAGCAGGTTTTGTTCCAAGAGTATAAATAGAATAATGAGAACCAGGCAATAATAATAGCAACAAAGTGACAGCCAAATAGTCATTCCAGACCAATGCTATCGCACTACTGAGAATGTAGAGCCATGTCCAAAAACTTATAAAAATATTAGTTTACTTCCAAATGATTGCTATAACACTACAAAGACTGTGGAGTCATGTTCAAAAACTTATGAAAATGTTAGTTTGCATATTCTAGTGTCAATTACTGTAAAGTTATAACTGGTGATGAGTGAGTATACTCGTTACTCGTGTTTTCCTGAGCATGCTTGGGTGATCTCCGAGTATTTTGTCGTGCTCTTAGATTTAGTGTTTGTCAACACAGCTGCATGATTTGCGGCTGCTAGACAGCCTGAATACATGTGTGGAATTCCTAACAAACAGGCAAACCCCACATGTATTCAGCCTGTGTAGCAGCCGCAAATCATGCAGCTGCGTTGAAAAACACTAAATCTCCTAGCATGCCAAAATACTTGGAGATCACCCGAGCATGCTCGCGAAAACCTGGGCAACGAGTACACTCGCTCATCACTAGTTATAACATGGCAAAACAAAGCACTACCATCACAGTCCTACCAAAGAGTACCAACAGTACCAAAAGCTACAGCATTGTTCATACAAGAGTTCAAACTTTGTAATGGTAACGATATAATTGGGTGTGTAAACGGCAACTTATTGCCCACTTAACACTATACATCATAGCAAGGAAATAATAGGACATTAGGGACTTTTTAGCCAGCTAACTTAAGGGGGTTTTACACATAGCGATATCGCTAGCAATATCGCTAAAGCATCACCGATTTGGTGACGCAGCAGCGATATTGCTAGCAATATCGCTATGTGTGATACTTACCTCCGACCGGCTCCCCCACTGTCTGATCGCGCGAGATCACGCAGCTCCATTTCTCGTCGGGCGCTTCCTGCTGGCGCCGACGAGCGACGCGTGGACGTCAGGATCACCGCATCTGAAAGGTAAGTAACGACCGCTGTATCGCTGCTGCATCACTGTGAGATCTGCCTGTGTGGCAGCTGACTAGCGACCATATAGTGATGCACCAGTGATCCTGACCAGGTCGTATCGTGGTGGGGATCGCTGGTGCATCGCTAAATGTAAAGGGGCCTTTAATCTATTGTATGGCCGGAAGCGTGTGTTAAATGCTGCTGTCAGAGTTTGACAGCAGTATTTAACGGGTCAATAGCCGCGAGTGGATCACGATTCCACCCATATCTATTCTGAGCACATGTCAGGTGTTCAAAACAACTGACTTGTCTCAGGAAAGATGTGGGCTCACTGCCGGAGCCCACATCAAAGGGAGGGTGTCTGACATGGATGTACTATTATGCCCAATGTCGAAAAGGGGTTAAACCTTGTACAAGGACCACTTTGTCATATTGGACTACACTCCAAGACTGCAAAAATCTTATAGGGGTAATTCCATTTAAAAAATATATGGTAAGCATGTCTGCTGGGTGCAGGTTTGACTTTCAAATCTTCCATCTATCAGAAGAATGAGGATCTTCTTTTCCAGCAACCAACATTCGGGAGAGGAAGACACAATATATGCCAAAGAAGCTCTCAATATCAGATTATAAATAATATAATAATAGACTAACATTTCGCAACTCCCATAACCTTCAGTGGAGAAAGCTGTTTATTTAAGATAGCCACACGGGTCTTGTGGGGCCATCTTGTGACCGAAAGGAAGAAGCTACAACACAAGTTCTCAATACAAGTATATAAGAGCCAGAAAGCGTCTCCCACAGACTTGCGTGAAGAGTGACCTCCAGCACGCTCCAAGAAACACTGCAGCAATATGGCAGGTCACAAATTGCCAGAGTCCAATTGAAATGCGGTGATAGAAGGTGAAGATGGCAGTGGGAGAATATAAGACTAGAGTCAATGACCTTAGATTAGAAGCAACACTCCAGCACTGAAATAAAAAAAAACACTGTAGAGGTGCTTTAATGAGATAAACTGTTGCTTACTAGATTGATATACAATCAGTAGCAGGAACAGAGGCACAAACTTTGTGGTTTCATGCAGAGGCACAACACTTTGTGTATAATGTTACAAAGGAACTGCTAAATACCTGGGGAGGCTTCATCTTTTGCAGTATACATATTGTTTCTTTCTTCCTGTGCATATAAAGGTCACACAGGTCAATATGTTTCAATTTGACTACCTATGAAGTGTCCTGGGCTATTAGGTCCCGTATTTAATCACTAAGGACCCTACAACTCTGACAAATACTAGACTTTCTTCTATTATATGTCTCTTTATATAGTCACCTCAAACTTGTATGCTATGGAGAATTTCTGCCACTGTTACTGACTTGCAACGAGGTCCGAATTGGCCATATGGCAATTTTGGCAAATGCTAGATGGGCTGGACCAGTTGTGGGCTGCATTTTCAGCTATGCTGTTAAAAGTACCAGTGTCCTCAGGTTGAAATTGAGATGGAGCATCAAGGGGAAGGAACAACATGGACCTATGTGCTTCCAAATGCCAGGGCTAAATTTCACTCCCAGTCTGTCCCTGCTTGAAACCTACTGTGTACGATCTGCTCTTCTGCAAACCCAGATTGCTGGTGTCTCTGATAGTATCCTATTTTTTCTCTTTCCAAAACTCAACTGACTAAAAGCCAAAAACTGCTCCCTAAGGCTGGTTTTACATTAGCGCTTTTTAAGCGCACGCACGGCCGGGGGTAGCTCCGCCCCGAGCCGGCTCTCTGCCCGGCATGCCCGCCCCTTGCTTGTAGCGCCGCCTCCTAGCGCACAGCGGCGCCTGCGATCGGCGCACCCTATCTTTAGCATAGGGTGCGCAGATCGTGCGCAGGCCGTGCGCTAGTTGCGCTTTGACCTGCGCTGCGCACTTTTGACGGTGCGCCGTGCGCGACAAAATCAAACTTTTCGGATTTCGGCGTGCTCGGCGCACCGTCAAAAGTGCGCAGCGCAGGTCAAAGCGCAACTAGCGCACGGCCTGCGCACGATCTGCGCACCCTATGCTAAAGATAGGGTGCGCCGATCGCAGGCGCCGCTGTGCGCTAGGAGGCGGCGCTACAAGCAAGGGGCGGGCACGCCGGGCAGAGAGCCGGCTCGGGGGCGGAGCTACCCCCGGCCGTGCGTGCACTTAAAAAGCGCTAATGTGAAACCAGCCTTAGCTGCCTTGTAACTCTTCCTCCATATGGATTGGCCCAGTTGTTAACCTCTAAGCAACCAAACATACCAGCCCATATGAATAAAACAAACAATAACAGGTCAATATATAAATTCTGCAAGAAATCTTCAGAAGTGGTGCCCGCAGCTTTCCACTACTTTACACAGACAAGCACTTCTGCTACAAGATGGTTATGGTCTCCTATGGGAACTCTGCATGCCTCAAATTTCATACGGAGGAACATGAAGAAAAAGCCCATAATATAGATGTCCACATAATAGCATTAGTGGGATGATGTAGTGTTTCTGAACCCAAAGGTTTGAGGTGTAGTGGTTCTAAGTGCTCCTGAAAATTCTTCCGAAAAGCAATAGGAGACCTTATGAACGTGCATGCCATAAAAATCTGGCGATGTATCCAATCTACTAATTGACTTGCCCATAGCCAAAACTAAACCAAAAATATTACAAATATGAAAAAAAACAGTTTTACTAATGTCTTTAACATATGCACATTTCTTGCATAGAGTTGGTTCTTATCCTGCAGCATTGATCTGATTGGTTGCTATGGGAACACTTCTTTTACTTTGCGCAATTCATCATAAATAAGCCCTCTTCACTAGAACATTACCGATCACTTACATTATATGAAGACAGCCACATCTACATTTATTTTCATAACTTTCCATTAAAAGCCAATGAATTAATTCCTTTCAGGCAAATTAAAACATCTAAACTTCTGTAGCTTCCATTAGAGTATGTCACTCAGCTTTTCACGTCTCCTGAATGGCAAACATGCTCCTACATACAGCAATATCTATTATTCATATGGCAAGCACTATAAAGGTTGCTATGTTTGGTGTCGGTAAATATAATATACTAGCTGAAGAACCCGGCGATGCCCGGGCATAGTTACTAACTATAGTTAGTTATAACAAATTATAATGATTATATCTATATATATAAAGCAGAGAGTATAGCCCCGCCCACTCTGCAAAGCCACACTCACTATAATATCCCACAGCGTTCCGTCAGCCAGAGCCACCGGACTACTACCCCTAATATCCCACATCATCCTGTCAGCCAGAGCCACTGGACTACTACTCCTAATATCCCACATCATCCCATCAGCCAGAGCCACCGGACTGCTCCCCCTAATATCCCACATCATCTCGTCAGCCAGAGCAACTGGACTACTACCCCTAATATCCCACATCATCCCGTCAGCCAGAGCCACCAGACAACTACCACTAATATTCCACATCATCCCATCAGCCAGAGCCATCGGACTACTACCCCTAATATCCCATATCATCCCATCAGCCAGAGCCACTGGACTACTGCCCCTAATATCCCACATCCTAACTTCCATACTGGGGTTCCCTTTAAGAGAGGCCTGGGGTCAAAACCAAAGGACTGGATGGATTTGCTCTGACTTCTATACCAATGATCCCTTTAAGAGGGAAAATGTGCCTATGGGATGGAGGATGTGTGATGGGTATATGGGAAGGAGGGGGAATTCATTTCTGTCATGTGCTCTCTGCTCCTTTCTGGGGGCAGACAATGGCTGGGAGCTCATGTTCCCAGGGATTCTAGATTTCTCCCACCATGTCACTGTCTGCTGAGGTATTGTCGTGGAGTGAGAAAACTACTGCTCATAGCAATCAATCACAGCTCAGCTTCTTTGCTTAGTGATTGGTTGCAAGGAAAACTGTTGCTCATAGCAACCAATCACAGCTCAGCTTCTTTTAAACAGCTCTGGTGAAATGAAAGATGCTTTGTGATTGGCGATACACACACACATACATACTGTACATATGTTCACTTTTAAATATATAAATTGGATTTTTTATGATTTATCAAAATACAACAAATCAGAGTCTATGGCCGTGATTACAGACAGACTGTTTTTTGCTATGTTCCATTCTACTAAACAACCGTTGTCAATCACTGACATTGGCATTTAAATTTTGCCATCATTGGTGTACACATACAAAGGATCCCATAGGCCCCCGCAAGATACTATTGCGAGTGGATGATGGCTTGCCATGGCAACCAAGGACCTTCTGAAGCCCCCCATGGCTGGCATTTTTCTCACCATGTGAAGTCCAGCTTGTGGCTGAGCTTCATAGAAGAACATTTTATCTACATACTGCAATACAGTTGTATTGTTTATTGCTCTGCATGGTCCAACTGATCTCTGCATCAATAGAATCATACCGCTTTTTCACCATTATGCTAGGGTGACATGAGCATAATAAAAATTGATTCAATTTTCATCTAGAAAATCGGACGATTTTTATAATCTGTGTGCAGTCCGTGCGCAATCCATTATTTTTATTCAGCAGTTATTAATTATTAACACATCAACTTACAATTTGCTATGCTGCAGAATTGTAATGTATCTGGCAAAATTGGATGCTGGATTGTGGCTCTTTATGGTATCCAATTTGTTTCTCACACTCCTCTGATTTCAGAGTGAAATCGCAGCATCCTGTGATTTTTTTCACAGAACGGGTGAAGTTGCGGTCAATGAGCGTATATAAAATTGGTCCCATTCTCACCTAGAAAAGAGGGATGATTTGTTTCCTCACTTGTCATCCTTGTGTTATCCATGTTAAATCTGTTTTTTACTCAGCAGCTATTAATTTTACAGGACCATTAACATTTTCCCATGATACAGAATTTTTATGTATCCGTAATAAATGGACTGTCATACTGATGGCTCATAGTTACCTGGTCATTTTTACTTCATGTATTTTTTCCATTAACTGCACTCTGAATTTTGTTCCTCATTACCAGAACATTGTGTGGTAAGATAAATGGTGTTAGGCTGGAGTCACACACAAGGTAGAAAAATACGAGCCGCATTTTATGCCCGTAATACGCATAAATGGTCCCTAAATAGTGCTCTGTATGTCATCCGTTGTCAGGGTGTGGCCACGAATTTTTCTCATGTAAGCATTCGTATGTAATCCGTATGGCATCTGTATACCGTTTTTTTCTCGCAACCTTGCAAAATGGACATTTAACGGTTTTGAGGCCTGCACATAATTTAAATCATCAGCACCAACCCTAATTATTGCCTCAACATCAGGTGGCAGCCTCCTCCAATCTGCCCATTTTGGTGCTGTGCTTGTGTGGGTGTCTTGCTGTTTGTTAGCAAACATGTCTGACACACTTCAGTTCACCCCAACTGACCGTGTTCTCTTCAACTGGGTTTTGTCCAGGCGCTTTGGCCAGCCATACCCAGTGATTGTGGATCCGAGGAGGATGAGACGCATGTGGGTGCATCCGCATTTGAGACAACGCCTCAATAAAGGCCATTTTCACAGGCTTTATGCAGCTCTGAGGACACATCCTGACAAGTTTTTCCTCTATTGTCGGATAACCGTTTCTACTTTTGATGCTTTGTTGGAGACAATGCGCCCAGGGATTACCTTCCAGGACACCCGGATGCACAAATGTATCTCTGCGGAGCAGCGCCTTCTCCTTACTTTGTGGTATGTATTTCTCAGCTACAGAATGTATGTAGATGATTATTTTCTCAACTAATTCTCTTATTCAGTAACCACTTTTTGGCCAAGAAACATTAGGTATTGGTACCAAATATATGCTCTGAAACTTAGAAAACTTTGATGTGTTATTCCACATTACATAGCCGTGGGACATTTGTATATGTATTGTTCGCCTAGCTTCTTACGTACACACTGTTCTGGTGATCTATATGTAATGTGTGCATCCTTGAGCATGTATTTTAATGTATATATTTTCTACATCTGTTTAATTGTAGGTTCCTCTCAACTGGCCTTTCTTATGCAGCACTCCATCTGGAGTTTTTGATTGGGCGATCAACAATATCCGGCTTCGTTTGTGCTACATGTTCGGAAATCTGGTCCAGAGTTCATCATCTGGTCATGCCAGAGCCCAAGATGGTAGACTGGTTGAGGATTGCCAGGGGATTTGAGTTGCACTGCCAATTCCCCAATTGTCTTGGAGCCCTGGATGGGAAGCACATCCGTGTACTTAAGCCGCCGAACTCAGGGTCCCAATTCTATAATTATAAATAATATTTTTCTGTAGTTTTGTTGGCTCTGGTTGACAGAAACTACAGGCTTATAATTGTAGACATTGGGGCTTATGGAAGAACTGGAGACTCTAGAGTCTTCATTTCTTCCATTATGGGTCAGCAGCTGCGCAATAACCTGTTGGACCTACCACCACCACGTCAGCTGCCAGGCTCAAATCAAGAAGCGGTGCCTTATGTCCTAGTGGGGGATGAAGCCTTCCAATTGACCAGGCATGTCATGAGGCCATACCCGCGCAGAAACCTTGACCACCAGCGCAGGATTTTTAATGTGCGCCTTTCATGTGCCCGAAGACTGGTGGAGTGTGCCTTCGGCATTCTTTGTGCCAAATGGCGTGACCTCCAGTCTGCCATTCAGCTGAGTGAAGCCAACGTCAATGAAGTCATCAAAGCTTGTGTGGTCCTCCATAACTTCACTAGACTGCATGATTGCTCCTCATCTGATGTGACTGAAGGTGTGGTGGACAATGGGGCTAGGCCTACGCCACATGTGCTCCCTGTACGGCATCCTCTCTCAGGACTCAATGTATGTGATGTGTTCACCCAGTATTTTGTTTCACCTCATGGTTCTACTACCTGGCAAGATCAGGCTGTATCTATGTTGTGATGTTCTTATGTGTGTGTCTATCATTTTTTTTGTTTGGTCTTCTCTAATTTGTGTTGTCTGTTTATATGTGATAAAGTTGACTTATTTATTCGAATGCCTACAATAATTCAGGAAGAAGGCCAAAGATGCATTTTCAAATGTTTTATAAATGCAAAAAATAGCTTACAATACGGTGTACCATATTTTTGTCATATGGCAGATATTGCCCAGGCCATTTAGCCTTTTCTGTATATAACATTGTCATTTTTTGAAATACAAGGAGGTAACAAGAAATTATAAATACCAACAAAAATAATTTACAAAACGATTAGCTATTTTATAACTGATGGTAGCTTGGCGGAGGTGATGGCGGGAGGCTTTCATCTCTTTGTTGGGGGTTGGGGTGGATGATCTTGGCCCTGTGGGAAGATGTGGCCATGTTCCTGCAGCTGTGCACCAAAGAGACCATAAGGATACTGTTGATTATAATCCTGTGGTTGATTGTAGCCATGTCCATCATACCCCCAATATGACAATGTCATCCAAACCCAGGTTGGGGCCAGCCTCCAATACAGGACTGTACAAGTGGCTATATTGGGCAGGTTGGTTATAGGCTGCCATTTGGCCCTGTTGTGGCCAAGGTTGGTTTGGGGTGGGAATGGGTGGAGGTGTAGGCACCCGTCCAGGCGGACACTCAGATCCTAATTGAGCATGCACAGCTGGTTGTCGGACAAGGCGGAGATGGTTATGAGTTGAGAGCTGCCACCTCTCAAGATACTCAAACAACTCATATGGGTCATTGGGGTGTGTGCATGCATCAAATAGGATCTGAATGGATCCGCGCACACGTAGCCTCACCTCACGGGGTAGGGGATGAAGGAACCAGGCCAGGCTTTGGGAATATGCCTCTTCACCCTCATTCTGGGCAGCCCTGGACAGGTAATTTAGGACACCTGTGTCTACATGCCTCCGGGTATCAGAGGCAGTGCTGTCCCTTCTCCGTCTCCCATTGTGGCCTATGGCTGCAGGCTGGGGGGACCCCTCAACACAGCCAGTAGGGCTGCTGCTGTTGGCAGGGTCTTCTAAGTTGCTGGCTGCTAGTGTCTCTGCTGGGTCTGGACCAGGTGCAGAACCTGATGCTGGGCCTGATGCTGTTGGAGCTTGGGGTTGCAAAAGCTCTGGTAAGAAGATGGGCCAGCCACCTCTTCACATTCCCCATCTGAGTCTATAATGGGCTCAGTATCCGACCCTGTCTCCTTCTCTGTGAGGTTGGACTGAGTTCTGTTAGGAAATGTACAAAAAATGAAATGTAGCTCTGACCCTAGAAAACATATGTGTCATGTCTGTGGTGTGATGTCTGTACTTACGGTCTGAGATCCATTCTGGGTGCCAAAAATGCCAAGCTGTCAAAATAGATGTATTTCCGCTTGGTCGGTGCTGCTGCCACACTCCTGGCCCTCTGCTGTCTTTCCCACCGGTACTGGTCGCGGATGCTGCGCCAGCGTCTCATCACATCCTCAACTGCAATGTGAAGTGAAAAGGGACTGTAACCTTTGGGAATTGTGCCAAGCAATATTCCTAACATTTCACATAGTCACGTGGCCTAGTAAGGGGGTGGTTTTTATGTAAATTTTTCTTTAGCAAACAGAGATACACAGTCTAGCATTGTAGGGGCTACATTTAAAAAAGCTCACTTCTGGCCTTTAAGCTGATTGGTAAAAATGACATTTACGTACGAATGTGTTGTTGCTCCTCACGTGGCCGTTGGGCATAGTCTGGGAACATGTGCACACAGATGCGCCTCCATGCCGCCTCTTTGCAACCCCGGTCAAAATAATGGACATCCCGTTGGTCCCAAAGTTCGGGCCTTTCCTGTACTAACACAATTAGGACACCAACACATTAATGTGGCCAGATATGACGCTGCTGGACTCCGTGGAGGTGTACTTCCTGGATGTCTGGAGCGCTATTTGAGCTCATTTGCATGTCTAAGCTTCCTAGTGATGGATTGGCCCATTTCCTGTCACCAGGAAAAGTCTTGCGTATTTCTCACAAGTCACACGGGTGGTCCGTGTGTAATGCGATTTTTTGCGCACCCATAGACTTACATTGGCGTTCTACGGTCGTAATACACTGACAATCGCAGCATGCTTCGATTGACACGGACCGTAGAAAATACGCGAGAAAAATATGGCTGATGGGAGCTACCCCATAGAGAATCCTTTGTCCGTGGGCAATGCGTTTTTTTATCGCCTCTCACTAGTCCGTATTCCTCTCTAGTGTGACGCCGACCTTATTAAAAACTACAAAGAACAAATCCGTCATATGACTTTGTAGCAGAAACATTTTAAAAATTCTTTCATTTGGAAAAGGGGAGGGGAAAAAAACAGAAGAGCAAAAATAAAAAATTAAGTGGGAGTTAAAGAGTTAGTAATATAAAAGCACAGGAATCCATCACTGTTTACAAAAAAATTGCTCATATTTAACGCCTTAACGACCAGGGGTATTATTGGTTTTGCATTTTCATTTTTCCCTCCCCTTCTTCCCAGAGCCATAACTTTTTTATTTTTCTGTCAATATGGCCATGTGAGGGCTTCTTCTTTGCGGGACGAGTTGTACTTTTGAATAACACCATTGATTTTACCAT
Organism: Dendrobates tinctorius; assembly: GCF_039654945.1. NCBI lineage: Eukaryota > Metazoa > Chordata > Amphibia > Anura > Dendrobatidae > Dendrobates > Dendrobates tinctorius. The sequence goes on from NW_027361684.1 coordinate 61,519,104, forward strand.
GTCATGTACTACAAAACGGGAAAAAATTCCAAGTGCGGTGAAATTGCCAAAAAAGTGCAATCCCACACTGTTTTTTTGCTTGGCTTTTTCGCTAGGTTCACTAAAGGCTAAAAGTATCCCACTATTATGATTCTCCAGGTCATTACGATTTCATAGACACCAAACATGTCTAGGTTCTCTTTTATCTAAGTGTTGAAAAAAAATCCAAAGTTTGTTAAAGAAAAAAAATTTGCTCCATCTTCTGAGACCTGTAGCGTCTCCATTTTTCATAACTCTGGCGTTTTGATTTTTCTCTTGCTCCCTTAGTGATAGGGTTAATCCTTTTTTTTATTGATAGATCAGGTGATTCTGAACACGGCGATACCTAATATGTGTATATGTGATTATTTTTTATTGTTTTATTTTGAATGTAGTAAAAGGGCGGGTGATTTTAAACTTTTAGGTTTTTTTATTTTTTTCATAATTTTTAAAACTTTTTTTACTTTTGGCATGCTTCATAGAAGCTTTCATAACATGATCAGCTCTGCGACATATAGGCAATGCTCAGATCGCCTATATGTAGCAGAAATACAGCACTGCTATGAGCGCTGACCACCGGGTGGCATTCATAGCAATCAGGCATCAACAACCATAGCCGCTGGAAGCGCTGGTTAAATGCCGCTGTCAGCGTTTGACAGCGGCATTTAACTAGTTAAAAAGTGCAGGTGGATCGCGATTCCACCTGTGCATATTGCGGGCACATGTCAGCTGTTCAAAACAGCTGACATGTCCTGGCTTTGATGCAGGCTCACCGCCGGAGCCCTCATCAAATTGGGGGGAGAATTCCAATGACGGACTGTGTCTGTCATTGGACGTTAAGGGGTTAATGTTTTAAGGAAATACTGCAGATATGTCAGAACATAGCTAAACACAGTTATTGCCATTGACTAGTGATGAGCGAGCATGCTTGCAACTACTCGGTACTCACCAAAGCATCTCACTGCTCGGCAGGAGCTGGGGTCACCGCCCTGCATGTTTGGCGCTCTTTAGAGAGCCAATGAACATGCAGGGATTGTCTGCCACACACTATAATGTCGCAGCCATATTGGTTGTGGCATTACAGTGACTGGATGGCTGCACAGCACCATCAGGTCTATATCAGTCCTGGCACCGCTATGCTCGTCAGAGTCTACTCCGGAGTCAAGCAATGTAGGGAGAGTTGCTGCTGAGCTAGGATAAGATTTGCTTCTTTCTTAGTGTAGGTATACCGCAATATATTCTACACATATCCATCTCAACTGACAGTCCTTCTGAGGACCAATCCAGCTGCATAGATATCAGTACTAGGCAGGCAGGCAGGCAGTGTATGTGGCAGACTGCAGTGCATATAAAGTAGCAAGAGGGTCCATTCCAGTTCTGTGTGCTGCTGCTGCTTTTACAGCTATTTCTAGACATAGCCCCAGGTATCAGGGGCCAGGAATATTTTTTTTGGATCTTAGACCGAATTATTTGCATAAAAAGCAATCCAGAGAACACCGTTTTTCTGCTCCATTTGCTTGTTGGCACTGCAGAATACAGCCAGATCCTTTCCATATAACAGCACTAAAAATCCATCTATTTAAAACTGTGGATTGTCCGTCACACAATTCACAATTCTGCCATTTCTGGCCTTCATTTAAATTTTGTTGTAGTGTGTTAGTGAAGTTATTGAAACCTGTTTGCTGTTAAAATTAGTAACCTATAGGCCAGTTATTTAAAATTGGGGTTTGTCCGTCACACAGATCACATATAAGTTTGCTCCAAATTCAGCCATTTGTAGTGAACGTGGAAAATTTTGTCCTCCATTTAAAATGGGCAAGGCATGTGGCAAGGGACAGGGAACTGGACGTGATGGTGATGGTGCATGCAGAGGCAGAGGCCAAGGCCGTGGGCAAGCTGAAATTGTGCCACAACAAACATCCACATCTTCTTGTCCGACCTTCCTGTCCCAAATACTAGGGCACAGAAGCACAACACTATTGAACCCAGAGCAGTGTCAAAAGGTTTTTGGTTGGATATTGAATAATACTTCCAGTCACTTTGCCACCACCACCCTATCTTCCACACGGTCAAGTCTGAGTAGCCTTGTGTTTGGACCGCATATTCCTCACGCTGATCCTCCTTCCTCCCACCATGCCGAGTGCCCGGAGACAACTGATCCCAAACTTGGACACTCCAAAGAGCTGTTCACTTTTCCATTTATAGATTCGGGCCTCTCACCTGGTACACTTCAAGCGGGACAAGAGGAGATCATATGTAGCAATGCCCAAATATTTGAGCAGCCACGGTCACATGAAAGGGACAGTGTCACATGAGATGGACAATGATGTGACACAATTGCCAGAAAGTCTGGAAGAGGAGGACCAGGGTGCAGAAGTGGAAGATGGAGTGGTGGATGATATAGTAATGGACCCAACCTGGCAGGAGGACATGCAGAGCAAGGACAGCAGCACACAGAGGGAGGCGTAGAACCCCAACAGGCAGGAAGAAGCATTGTGGGGGCCACAGACAGAAGGTCGGCAACCATTACTCGTAACACCAACATGACGGAAGTTGGCAGTACAACTCTTAGGTCTTCCCCAATCTGGTTGTTTTTTTAAAGCCATTTGCACCACCTGCCTGGCCAGCATCAGCAGGGGTAGCAAAGCTACCAGCCTGACCACCACCTGCATGATCAGGCACATGACAGCAAAGCACCTGACTTTGTGGGTCGAACCCCAGGGTCCAGGAACAGTTTCTGCTGGTGACACCACTGTTTCTTCCGCTGTTGTACATGCAAGCCAATCCCCTGTCCATGGTGCATGAGAAGATGCCTCTTGCACTGCACCTTGCACACACTCAACTAGCACCATCAGCAAGCAGGTCCTTGCTTGAGTGCAGCGTTCAGCTGTCCATTCCCCAGTCCTTGGAATGCAAGTGCAAATACGCAACGAACACCCCATAGGCTACACTACTAAATTCCCACATTTTACAACTGCTTGTGCTTGAATTGTTACCTTTTAGGCTCGTGGAGACGGAAGCTTTGTGCAACCTGATGGCGGAGGCCGACCCTCAGTACACAGTCCCCAGCAGCCACTATTTCTCATAGTGTGCCATCCCCACATTACAAAAGCACATGTCCCACAACATTAGCCATGCCCTCAACAGTGCAGTTACTGGGAAAGTTCACCTAACCACAGACACGAGGACAAGTGCTTGTGGGCAGGGACGGTACACTGGATTAACATAGTGGAATCTGGGACCCAGTTGGACCTTATGATGAAACATGTCCTCCCGACACCGAGGATTGTGGGCCCTAGGTCAATTAGGGTTGTCCCCACAGTTTACAGCTCCTGCGCCTCATCCTCCTCCTCCTCTTCAGCCTCCATCTCCAAAACGACCACATCAGTCACAAGCTGCAAGAACTGCAGTACTGCTTCAGCCAAGCGGAAATAGGCTGTTTTGAAGCTAATATGCTTAGATGACAAACCGCACAATGTTGAAAAGTTGTAAACAGCTCTGAAAGAGCAGGCAGATCTGTGGCTGACACCGCTGAACCTATAGCCAGGCATGGTTGCGTGTGACAATGACTTGAACCTGGTGGCTGCTCTGAGGCGAGGCTAGCTCACACAGGTACCATGCCTGGCCCATGTGCTTAACCTCGTAGTTCAGTGGTTTCTCAAAACCTACCCAGAGCTGCCAGATTTGCTTGTCAAATTAAGCCGCCTGTGTGATCATTTTAGAAAGTCAGCTACAGCTTCCGCCGCTCTTGCCATGCTTCAGCAGTGTTTTCAGCTTATGGCTCACTGACTGGTGTGTGATGTCCCCATGCTTTGTCACTCTACACTGCAGATATTGGAAATGATTTGTGAGCAGAAGAGGGCAGTTGTTAACTACCAGCATCAACAAGGCCATCAGTATTCAGTTCAGACTCTGCACATAAGACCTCAGGAGTGGACATGGATGTCAGACATACAGTTTGTACCATCCTCCAAAACTTTGAGGACTCCACCAAGATGGTGAGTGGCGATGATGCCATAATTAGCACCACCATCCCACTTCTCTGTGTTCTGAAATGCTCTCTGCTCACAGTCAAAGAGGATGCATTGCAGGCAGAGCACGATGAGATGGAGCAAGGAACCATACAGTGTGATTATACAAATCCCAGCCTCATTTCATCACAAAGTGGATTGGGTGACAATGAGGGAGAGGAGGAGGAAAAGGAGGAAGAACAGGAGCTAGTTTCATCCGCTATAGACGGTACTTCCTGCACAACTGTCATACCTAGAGTTGAGCGACTTTTGGTTTTTTAGGGTCGCATTTCGTTTCGTGAAACCCGACTTTTCTAAAAGTCGGGTCAAGCAAGATCGTCCGATTATAGGGAAAAGTCGGGGTCGTCCCGAAACAGGAAACCCAATGTAAGTCAATGGGGAATAAAAGTCGGCAGTGAGAGGAGGACAGGAAACACACCTACAGTGCCCATTTGAATGCCAAAAGCATCAATTCTTCTTACTTAAGCTTGTCAACCTTAATTAACTTCATAATACAAGTTACGCACTGAAAAATGGGGGTTATTTGGCTAAAGTTGTGAGGGGGGAGGGCTGGCTGCAGGTTTTCATGTGCCCTGGGCGAAAGAGCGCCCCTTTAACACATACCACAACTCATCATGCTTCGATACGGCAGAGAAATAGCGGTATAGTACAATGAAAAATACCTCACTTTTTACATCTCATGACGAGGCCCATCTATTTCTCCATACAGAATCATTGGTCCCATATAATGTTTGAAACAGTATATGATGAGCTCCACATAATGCTACAGTATATGTTGGTCCCCATGGATGAAGCTCCACTGTCTTATGGGCCCAAATAATGCTCCAAACAAAATGGGCCCCATTTCTAATGCTCTAGTGTATAATGGGCCCTGTAAATGCTGCACCAGTGTCTGATGTCCACCTTTGGAATGTTCCAGTGTATGGTGGGCCCCATCTATCATTCTCCAGAGTATAGTGCTACCCAAAAATTGCTGTCCCAACATTGAAAACAATCAAATAAGTCTCCTTGCTAGGGAATCCCTGTACTTCTCTGGATTCCTCGTCGTCCCCATCTTCCATCTCACTGCACAGTATTTCAACTTTGCAAGTGCTGTGATCCTGGGCAAGCAGGGGGGGGCCCACTCATTGGCGACGGCACTGGCACAGGGCCCATGATAGTACGGTGGTGTGTCTGATGGCGGGTGGGCCGAACCTGCACTTTCATCTGCAGCTTCCTCTTTGTCACCGTGTAAGATGGAACTGTATATGGGAAGGGTAACCTGAGTTTCATCAGGGTCAGATTCAGGTCGTGTAGCGTGCGAGGGGAATGTAGTGGTCTGGGTCAATGTACCAGCAGATTCATCGAGCAGTGGCTGGGCATCAGTGCACTTGTGTCGCCTCCAGGAGTACGGTCGCCACAGTGGCATTACCTTCTTCCTAGGGAGTGTGATGTCATGCTTGGGAGCAACAAAGGATCTCTCTAGCAGGTTAACTGATTGGGCGGCGTTATTCCCACGAGTCATGACCCTCCAAACAGCGTTCATGAAGGCAAAGTGTTTGTTTTACGTGGGCAGTATGGTTGCAAAGCTGAACCTTAAAGGAATGTCCAGAAGGGCACCACCAGGAGTGGAGCCTACGGTTAAATTCGACTCCACCTGGGAAACCTCAACCATGCCAGCTACAGAACAGATGCACACATTGCAAGCTTAATTCCGTTAACGAACGAGACTCCGTCATGCCCCGCGGTCCGAGTCCGGCTTACAAGAGGGACACGTGAGGCTCTGGCACATGAGATTGGCCAATAACTGGTGTGTCATGCCCTTACATGTCCGTGGCTGCATGTGCGCTACACTGAAAAGGCCAGCGTTTGTCGCTTACGGGTGCAGATAACCCGCTGAACAACGTTAGTGATGGGGATCACTGATTACAATTAATACCCGCGAACGATGATTTCCCAGTAAGTGCAGGTCAACCGCAGTTCCGGAATTAGGCCTTACCGTCATTCCTGAAAAAATTAAAAACTTACGTGTGCAAACCACAGGTGCTATAGCTTGCTTAACAGCTCGCCAGCCATTCTCACGCCCAGTATGGATTACACGTGATTGCACAAAGGTGAGAAAGGGTACCGTATCCCCGGATAACATGTATGGATAGCGTACACATTCAAAATATATGTCTCAGGAGGCAGGCTCAGACGGTGTTAGGCCCAGTATGGATTGCAAGTGATTGCACAAAGGTTAGAAAGGGTACCGTATCCCCAGATAACATGTATGGATAGCGTACACATTCAAAATATATGTCTCAGGAGGCAGGCTCAGACGGTGTTAGGCCCAGTATGGATTGCACGTGATTGCACAAAGGTTAGAAAGGGTACCGTATCCCCAGATAACATGTATGGATAGCGTACACATTCAAAATATATGTCTCAGGAGGCAGGCTCAGACGGTGTTAGGCCCAGTATGGATTGCACGTGATTGCACAAAGGTTAGAAAGGGTACCGTATCCCCAGATAACATGTATGGATAGCGTACACATTCAAAATATATGTCTCAGGAGGCAGTCTCAGACGGTTTTAGGCCCAGTATGGATTGCACGTGATTGCACAAAGGTTAGAAAGGGTACCGTATCCCCAGATAACATGTATGGATAGCGTACACATTCAAAATATATGTCTCAGGAGGCAGGCTAAGACGGTGTCAGGCCCAGTATGGATTGCACGTGATTGCACAAAGGTTAGAAAGGGTACCGTATCCCCAGAGAACATGTATGGATAGCGTACACATTCAAAATATATGTCTCAGGAGGCAGGCTCAGACGGTGTTAGGCCCAGTATGGATTGCACGTGATTGCACAAAGGTTAGAAAGGGTACCGTATCCTCAGATAACATGTATGGATAGCGTACACATTCAAAATATATGTCTCAGGAGGCAGGCTCAGACAGTGTTAGGCCCAGTATGGATTGCACGTGATTGCACAAAGGTTAGAAAGGGTACCGTATCCCCAGATAACATGTATGGATAGCGTACACATTCAAAATATATGTTTCAGGAGGCAGGCTCAGACGGTGTTAGGCCCAGTATGGATTGCACGTGATTGCACAAAGGTTAGAAAGGGTACCGTATCCCCAGATAACATGTATGGATAGCGTACACATTCAAAATATATGTCTCAGGAGGCAGGCTCAGACGGTGTTAGGCCCAGTATGGATTGCACGTGATTGCACAAAGGTTAGAAAGGGTACCGTATCCCCAGATAACATGTATGGATAGCGTACACATTCAAAATATATGTCTCAGGAGGCAGGCTCAGACGATGTCAGGCCCAGTATGGATTGCACGTGATTGCACAAAGGTTTGAAAGGGTACCGTTTCCCCGGATAACATGTATGGATAGCGTACACATTCAAAATATATGTCTCAGGAGGCAGGCTCAGACGGTGTCAGGCACAGTATGGATTTGACGGCCCAGATTACACAGCGGAGGAGCAGGGAGAGGTAAAGATTGCAAATGCTGGGGCCCTGCCCAAGCAAGGGGGGCCCACTCGTGGGCGTCGGTACTGGCACTGGGCCCCTCATAGTACAGCGGTGTGTCTGACGGCGGGTGTGCACCACCACCGTCAGAGACACTTGATTGCACTATGAGGGACCCTGTGCCAGTGCCCGCGCCCAAGAGTCGGCCTACCCACCTGTCCAGGGCAACGGCACTCGCACGATGTCGTGCGCTAGGTGGTGACCCCGGCCATGGGGGGGGAGGCAGCACAGTTAGGGAGTTTTAGAAAGTGGCATATGTTGATGTTGGACATTCAGCTGATGCAAAAGGCGAAATAGGTGAAGTCCCAGGAAGAGGTGGACCAAAGCAAGCCATTTTTCTGTCACCCTATGTGTCATCAGGGGAAGGTGGGACAAAATCCTTGGAAACCCATGCATGGTTCATTTTAATGAAGGTTAGATCATCCACATTTTGGGTTGACAGACGGGTCCTTTTTACTGTCAGGATTGATCCAGCTGCACTGAAGACTCTTTCCGATAGCACACTTGCAGCTGGGCAAGCGAGCTCCTGTAAGGCATATTGGGCCAATTCAGGCCAGGTGTCCAGTTTAGCGGCCCAATAGTCAAAGGGGAATGACCTGTGTGGGAGAACATCGATATGGGAGGAAAAGTAGTTTGTTACCATAGTTGACAACTGCTGTCTCCTGTCACTTTCCATCGATGCAGTATTACCAGTTGTGTGAGCGGTATTTGAAAAATCAGTCCACAACATTGTCATGAAACCCCTGTCTCCAACGCCACTTCTGCTGTGTGCGCCACGAACACCTCTGCCAAGCTGCCCCCGGCCCGTACGGCTCGTGTGAGAACCATCACCGCTGCTGTGTGCTGGGAATGCCTCAAGCAACCGATTTACCAGAGTTGCTTGTTTATTAGCCAATAATAGGTCAAGGTTCTCCTGTGGCATGATGTTTTGTAATTTGCCTTTATAGCGTGGATCCAGGATGCTGGCCAACCAGTAGTCGTCATCGTTCATCATTTTGGCAATGCGGGGGTCCCTTTTTAGGATCTGCAAGGCATAATCTGACATGTGGGCCAATGTTCCCGGTGTCAATGATGCACTGCGAGTGCTGGGTGGAGGAACACTTTCTGGCAAATCCACATCCCTCCAGTCACGCACAAACCCTGTACCAGACCTTGCCACGCCAACATTTTCACTTGCCCCACGAGATGCATCCTCCTCCCCTAAGTAATCATCCCCATCATCATCCTCCTCCTCCTCTTCTTCCTCCACCTCGTCCAGGAGAGGTCCCTGAGCAGACAATGGCTGAATGTCATCAAGGATTCCCTCCTCCTCTTCCTCCTCATCAACATTGGCTGCAGACGCCTGCTCCTTAAGGTGCGTCAAAGTTTGCATGAGCAGACGCATAAGTGGGATGCTCATGCTTAGGATGGCGTCGTCTGCGCTTACCAGCCGTGTGCATTCCTCAAAACACTGAAGGACTTTACAGAGGTCTTTCAGCTTCAACCACTGCACACCTGTCAACTCCATGTCTGCTCTCAAAGTGCCTGGCCGTGTGTCCTCCCACAAATGCATTATGGCCTGCCTCTGCTCGCACAGCCGCTCCACCATGTGCAGGGTGGAGTTCCACCTTGTTGCAATGTCGATAATGAGGCGGTGGTTGGGAAGGTGGAGCAATCGCTGCAGCTTCTGCATACGAACGGAGTGTACAGGCGACCGGCGGATGTGCGCGCACAGTCTTTGCACCTTCTGGAGCAGGGCTGTTAACTCCGGATAATTTTTGAGGAAGCACTGCACCACCAGGTTCAAGGTGTGAGCCAAGCAAGGTATGTGGCTGAGTTTTGAAAGGGCTATGGCTGCCACAAAATTATGGCCGTTATCACTAACTACCTTGCCTGCCTCAAGATGTACACTGCCCAGCCATGACTCAGTTTGTCGCTTCAAGTACTCGGCCAGCACCTCGGCGGTGTGTCTGTCGCCCAAACACATCATCTGCAACACAGCCTGCTGACGCTTTCCACTTGCTGCTCGATAGGGGGACACATCGTGTGCAACAATGGCAGCTGCAGATGGAGTGCTCGTACGACTGCGCTCTGTGGACGAGCTTTCGCTTCTGGAGGAGGAGGAGGAGGAGGAGGGTCGAACGCCTACAGCCAACTGTTTCCTATACCATGGGCTAGGCAGCACTGTCCCACCACCGCTGTCCCCTGTGGACCCTGCATCCACCACATTAACCCAGTGCGCAGTGATGGACACGTAACGGCCCTGGCCATGCCGACTGGACCATGCATCAGTTGTGAGGTGCACCTTTCCGCTCACTGACTGCTTGAGTGCATGGACAATGCGGTCTTTCACATGATGGTGGAGGGCTGGGATGGCTTTGCGAGAGAAGAAGTGGCGACTGGGTAGGTCATAGCGTGGTACTGCATAGGCCATGAGTTTGCGGAAAGCTGCGCTTTCCACCAACCGAAAGGGCATCATCTCAAACGAGATTAGTTTGGCAATGTGGGCGTACAAACCCAGTGTACGCGGATGAGAGACTGAGTACTTTCTTGACCTACTCATAGTGTCTGGGAGGGTGAGCTGGACTTGAGAGCTGCATATGGTGGAAGTAGCGGTGGACAGGGCGGACTGAGAGAGGGTTGATGATGGTGATGGAGTTGGTGTTCTTTCTGATGGCCTAGAATCAGTCTTTCGTTGATATAACAGTGGGATTCCCTGACTGCTGTGGCCTTGCAACGACACCTCAACATTTGCTGCTGTGCTAACCGGTGGGCTTACAGTGGGGGAAACAATGTAGCGTTGCTGACTACCTTCGTTGTGATCAGTTGCACATGTGGCACTTGACGTTTGGTGTTGTGTCCATGCTTGCAAGTGCATGCTGGTTAAATGTCTAAGCATGCAACTGGTATTCAAATTTTTCAGATTTTTCCCTCGGCTAAAGGTCTTTGCGCACTTCTTACAGATAACCTTGGCCTGATCATGAGGATTTTGTTCAAAAAAGTGCCACACTGCACTCTTCCTACTTTGGCAGACATTTTGCGGCCTAGCACGCTGTGATCTTTTGACCCTCTGGACAAGCTGTCCAGCAACTCTTTTGATGTTTGGAACCTGTCTTTGGAGTGCTCCGGGCCTGCCAGATAACAGCTGTTGCGATGTCGATGTCTGCTGCGGATGCTCCTCATCTGAGCTATTGGAAGCAGCACCCTCTTCCCCCAATGGATGCCAATCTGGGTCAACAACTGGGTCATCCATCACCTCCTCTTCTAGGTCATGTGCACCTTCCTCTGTGTCACCGTGTATGGTGGTATAGTGTGCGGGAAGGGGCACCTGAGTCTCATCAGGGTCAGAATCTGGCTCTGTACACTGCGAGGACAATGTAGTGCTCTGAGTGAATGTACCAGCAGAATCATCCATCAGCGGCTGTGCATCAGTGCACTCCATGTCAGATTCATCTTGGCCTGGGTAATTCACCATTTGACTTGATAATCCAGGCATGGTATGTGAAAACAGCTCCATGGAGTAATCAGTAGTATGGCCTGCGTCATCCTTCAATCTTGGTTGGGGTGAAGGACACAAGGAAAGGTGTGGTTCATGAACATGAGCCTCCAATGACGACTCAGTGCTTTTACTTTTTACAACTGAAGAAGAGGAGGCGATAGAGCTGGAGGCTGAGTCAGCAATGTAAGACAAAACTTTTTCCTGATGCTCTGGCTTTAAAAGCGGTTTGCCAACTCCTAGAAAACTAAGCGTTCGAGGCCTTATATAGCCAGACGATGACGCAGGCTCAACACCTCCTGCATTCGGTCCTATTTTGCTCTTGCCACTACCATCAGATCCACCACCAACACCATCATTACCAGCTGTCAACCCCCGCCCAATTCCACAGCCTCTTCCACCAGCCTTCCTCATTTTTGGTAGAAATGTAGACAAAATCCAACAAACTATATAGTAATGTAAAACAAGGTACAAGGTGTCTATAGGACAGGGGAGATTTTGAATTTCTGCAGACACTTGTGGACACTGGACACTTTTGGATTGTGTGAGGCCCAATGAATATCTGAGCGCTATGTGACAGGCTCGATGGCACAGCTGTGACTAAAGTGACGAGAGGATAAGGGAGATTTTGAATCTCTGCACACACTTTTGGACACTGGACACTTGTGGATTGTGTGAGGCCCAATGAATATCTGAGCGCTATGTGACAGGCTCGATGGCACAGCTGTGACCAAAGTGACGAGAGGATAAGGGAGATTTTGAATCTCTGCACACACTTTTGGACACTGGACACTTGTGGATTGTGTGATGCCCAATGAATATCTGAGCGCTATGTGACAGGCTCGATGGCACAGCTGTGACCAAAGTGACAAGAGGATAAGGGAGATTTTGAATCTCTGCACACACTTTTGAACACTGGACACTTGTGGATTGTGTGAGGCCCAATGAATATCTGAGCGCTATGTGACAGGCTCGATGGCACAGCTGTGACCAAAGTGACGAGAGGATAAGGGAGATTTTGAATCTCTGCACACACTTTTGGACACTGGACACTTGTGGATTGTGTGAGGCTCAATGAATATCTGAGCGCTATGTGACAGGCTCGATGGCACAGCTGTGACCAAAGTGACGAGAGGATAAGGGAGATTTTGAATCTCTGCGCACACTTTTGGACACTGGACACTTGTGGATTGTGTGAGGCCCAATGAATATCTGAGCGCTATGTGACAGGCTCGATGGCACAGCTGTGACCAAAGTGACGAGAGGATAAGGGAGATTTTGAATCTCTGCGCACACTTTTGGACACTGGACACTTGTGGATTGTGTGAGGCCCAATGAATATCTGAGCGCTATGTGACAGGCTCGATGGCACAGCTGTGACCAAAGTGACGAGAGGATAAGGGAGATTTTGAATCTCTGCACACACTTTTGGACACTGGACACTTGTGGATTGTGTGAGGCCCAATGAATATCTGAGCGCTATGTGACAGGCTCGATGGCACAGCTGTGACCAAAGTGACGAGAGGATAAGGGAGATTTTGAATCTCTGCGCACACTTTTGGACACTGGACACTTGTGGATTGTGTGAGGCCCAATGAATATCTGAGCGCTATGTGACAGGCTCGATGGCACAGCTGTGACCAAAGTGACGAGAGGATAAGGGAGATTTTGAATCTCTGCACACACTTTTGGACACTGGACACTTGTGGATTGTGTGAGGCCCAATGAATATCTGAGCGCTATGTGACAGGCTCGATGGCACAGCTGTGACCAAAGTGACGAGAGGATAAGGGAGATTTTGAATCTCTGCACACACTTTTGGACACTGGACACTTGTGGATTGTGTGAGGCCCAATGAATATCTGAGCGCTATGTGACAGGCTCGATAGCACAGCTGTGACCAAAGTGACGAGAGGATAAGGGAGATTTTGAATCTCTGCGCACACTTTTGGACACTGGACACTTGTGGATTGTGTGAGGCCCAATGAATATCTGAGCGCTATGTGACAGGCTCGATGGCACAGCTGTGACCAAAGTGACGAGAGGATAAGGGAGATTTTGAATCTCTGCACACACTTTTGGACACTGGACACTTGTGGATTGTGTGAGGCCCAACGAATATCTGAGCGCTATGTGACAGGCTCGATGGCACAGCTGTGACCAAAGTGACGAGAGGATAAGGGAGATTTTGAATCTCTGCACACACTTTTGGACACTGGACACTTGTGGATTGTGTGAGGCCCAATGAATATCTGAGCGCTATGTGACAGGCTCGATGGCACAGCTGTGACCAAAGTGACGAGAGGATAAGGGAGAATTTGAATCTCTGCACACACTTTTGGACACTGGACACTTGTGGATTGTGTGAGGCCCAATGAATATCTGAGCGCTATGTGACAGGCTCGATGGCACAGCTGTAACCAAAGTGACGAGAGGATAAGGGAGATTTTGAATCTCTGCACACACTTTTGGACACTGGACACTTGTGGATTGTGTGAGGCCCAATGAATATCTGAGCGCTAGAGTTGAGCGACTTTTGGTTTTTTAGGGTCGCGTTTCGTTTCGTGAAACCCGACTTTTCCAAAAGTCGGGTCGAGCAAGATCGTCCGATTATAGGGAAAAGTCGGGGTCGTCCCGAAACACGAAACCCAATGTAAGTCAATGGGGAATAAAAGTCGGCAGTGAGAGGAGGACAGGAAACACACCTACAGTGCCCATTTGAATGCCAAAAGCATCAATTCTTCTTTCTTAAGCTTGTCAACCTTAATTAACTTCATAATACAAGTTACGCACTGAAAAATGGGGGTTATTTGGCTACAAACTGTGGGGGGGGAGGGCTGGCTCCAGGTTTTCATGTGCACTGGGCGAAAGAGCGCCCCTTTAACACAAGAGCAAATGTTGTTCCTATCTTCAAAAAGGGGAAGAAGGTGGACCCAGGCAACTATAGGCCGGTGAGTCTGACTTCTATACCAGGAAAGATCTTTGAACAAATTATTAAACAACATGTATGTCAATACCTGGATAAGAATGAAGTGATTAAACAGAGTCAGCATGGGTTTGTAACTAATAAGTCATGTCAGACTAACTTAATTTCCTTCTATGACGGTATCACTGATTGGGTGGATCAAGGAAATTCTGTAGATATAGTATATCTTGACTTCAGCAAAGCATTTGACAAAGTCTCTCATACAATCCTTATTGAAAAAATGATTAAGTATGGAATGGACAAGGCAACTGTTAGGTGGATTCATAACTGGCTTAGTGATCGGACCCAAAGAGTGGTCGTAAATGGCTGCACATCCAGTTGGAAGAATGTCTCAAGTGGGGTACCACAGGGCTCTGTCCTGGGCCCTGTATTGTTCAACATCTTTATCAACGATTTAGATGAAGGAATTGAGGGTAAACTGATTAAATTTGCTGATGACACAAAGCTAGGAGGGATAGCTCATACTAGAGAAGAGAGAGAGAGGATTCAAAAAGATTTAAATAAACTGGAGAAGTGGGCAGCAACTAACAGAATGGTTTTTAACAGGGAGAAATGCAAAATACTACATCTGGGCAATAAAAATGGAAAAAGCATATATAGAATGGGAGGAATAGGGCTAAGTGACAGCACATGTGAAAAAGACTTGGGTATACTAATAGATCACAGACTGAATATGAGTCAACAGTGTGATGCAGCAGCAAAAAAGGCAAATGCAATTCTAGGATGTATTAACAGAAGCATACAGTCTAGATCACGTGAAGTCATTATTTCCCTCTACTCCTCTTTGGTCAGACCTCATCTGGAATATTGTGTCCAGTTTTGGGCACCACATTTTAAAAAAGACATCAACAAACTGGAGCAAGTTCAGAAAAGAGCGACCAGAATGGTGACCGGTCTGCAAACCCTGTCTTATGAGGAAAGGTTGCAGGATTTGGGAATGTTTAGTTTGCAAAAGAGAAGACTGAGAGGAGACTTAATAGCTGTCTACAAATATCTAAAGGGCTGTCACATTGTAGAAGGATCAACTTTATTCTCATTTGCACAAGGAAAGACTAGAAGCAATGGGATGAAACTGAATGGGAGGAGACACAGATTAGATATTAGAAAAAACTTTTTGACAGTTAGAGTGATCAATGAGTGGAACAGGCTGCCACGAGAAGTGGTGAGTTCTCCTTCAATGGAAGTCTTCAAGCAGAGGCTGGACAGACATCTGACTGGGATGATTTAGTGAATCCTGCTTTGAGCAGGGGGTTGGACCAGATGGCCCAGGAGGTCCCTTCCAACTCTACGATTCTATGATTCTATGATTCTATGATTCTATGATTCATACCACAACTCATCATGCTCCGATACGGCAGAGAAATAGCGGTATAGTACAATGAAAAATACCTCACTTTTTACATCTCATGACGAGGCCCATCTATTTCTCCATACAGAATCATTGGTCCCATATAATGTTTGAAACAGTATATGATGAGCTCCACATAATGCTACAGTATATGTTGGTCCCCATGGATGAAGCTCCACTGTCTTATGGGCCCAAATAATGCTCCAAACATAATGGGCCCCATTTCTAATGCTCTAGTGTATAATGGGCCCTGTAAATGCTGCTCCAGTGTCTGATGTCCACCTTTGGAATGTTCCAGTGTATGGTGGGCCCCATCTATCATTCTCCAGAGTATAGTGCTCCCCAAAAATTGCTGTCCCAACATTGAAAACAATCAAATAAGTCTCCTCGCTAGGGAATCCCTGTACTTGCCTGGACAGGTGCTGTAGCTTGCTTAACAGCTCGCCAGCCGTTCTCACGCCCAGTATGGATTACACGTGATTGCACAAAGGTTAGAAAGGGTACCGTATCCCTGGATAACATGTATGGATTGCGTACACATTCAAAATATATGTCTATACAGCATGAGGCAGGCTTAGACGGTGTTAGGCCCAGTATGGATTGCACGTGATTGCACAAAGGTTAGAAAGGGTACTGTATCCCTGGATAACATGTATGGATAGCGTACACATTCAAAATATATGTCTATACAGCATGAGGCAGGCTCAGATGGTGTTAGGCCCAGTATGGATTGCACGTGATTGCACAAAGGTTAGAAAGGGTACCGTATCCCTGGATAACATGTATGGATAGCGTACACATTCAAAATATATGTCTCAGGAGGCAGGCTCAGACGGTGTTAGGCCCAGTATGGATTGCACGTGATTGCACAAAGGTTAGAAAGGGTACTGTATCCCCGGATAACATGTATGGATAGCGTACACATTCAAAATATATGTCTATACAGCATGAGGCAGGCTCAGACGGTGTTAGGCCCAGTATGGATTCCACGTGATTGCACAAAGGTTAGAAAGGGTACCGTATCCCTGGATAACATGTATGGATAGCGTACACATTCAAAATATATGTCTATACAGCAGGAGGCAGGCTCAGACGGTGTCAGGCACAGTATGGATTTGACGGCCCAGATTACACAGCGGAGGAGCAGGGAGAGGTAAAGATTGCAAATGCTGGGGCCCTGCCCAAGCAAGGGGGGCCCACTCGTGGGTGTCGGTACTGGCACTGGGCCCCTCATAGTACAGCGGTGTGTCTGACGGCGGGTGTGCACCACGACCGTCAGAGACACTTGATTGCACTATGAGGGACCCTGTGCCAGTGCCCGCGCCCAAGAGTCGGCCTACCCACCTGTCCAGGGCAACGGCACTCGCACGATGTCGTGCGCTAGGTGGTGACTCCGGCCATGGTGGGGGAGGCAGCACAGTTAGGCAGTTTTAGAAAGTGGCATATGTTGATGTTGGACATTCAGCTGATTCAAAAGGCGAAATAGGTGAAGTACCAGGAAGAGGTGGACCAAAGCAAGCCATTTTTCTGTCACCCTATGTGTCATCAGGGGAAGGTGGGACAAAATCCTTGGAAACCCATGCGTGGTTCATTTTAATGAAGGTTAGATCATCCACATTTTGGGTTGACAGACGGGTCCTTTTTTCTGTCAGGATTGATCCAGCTGCACTGAAGACTCTTTCCGATAGCACACTTGCAGCTGGGCAAGCGAGCTCCTGTAAGGCATATTGGGCCAATTCAGGCCAGGTGTCCAGTTTAGCTGCCCAATAGTCAAAGGGGAATGACCTGTGTGGGAGAACATCGATATGGGAGGAAAAGTAGTTTGTTACCATAGTTGACAACTGCTGTCTCCTGTCACTTTCCATCGATGCAGTATTACCAGTTGTGTGAGCGGTATTTGAAAAATCAGTCCACAACATTGTCATGAAACCCCTGTCTTCAACGCCACTTCTGCTGTGTGCACCACGAACACCTCTGCCAAGCTGCCCCCGGCCCGTACGGCTCGTGTGAGAACCATCACCGCTGCTGTGTGCTGGGAATGCCTCAAGCAACCGATTTAGCAGAGTTGCTTGTTTATTAGCCAATATTAGGTCAAGGTTCTCCTGTGGCATGATGTTTTGTAATTTGCCTTTATAGCGTGGATCCAGGATGCTGGCCAACCAGTAGTCATCATCGTTCATCATTTTGGCAATGCGGGGGTCCCTTTTTAGGATCCGCAAGGCATAATCTGACATGTTGGCCAATGTTCCCGGTGTCAATGATGCACTGCGAGTGCTGGGTGGAGGAGCACTTTCTGGCAAATCCACATCCCTCCAGTCACGCACAAACCCTGTACCAGACCTTGCCACGCCAACATTTTCACTTGCCCCACGAGATGCATCCTCCTCCCCTAAGTAATCATCCCCATCATCATCCTCCTCCTCCTCTTCTTCCTCCACCTCGTCCAGGAGAGGTCCCTGAGCAGACAATGGCTGAATGTCATCAAGGATTCCCTCCTCCTTTTCCTCCTCATCAACATTGGCTGCAGACGCCTGCTCCTTAAGGTGCGTCAAAGTTTGCATGAGCAGACGCATAAGTGGGATACTCATGCTTAGGATGGCGTCATCTGCGCTTACCAGCCGTGTGCATTCCTCAAAACACTGAAGGACTTTACAAAGGTCTTTCAGCTTCGACCACTGCACACCTGTCAACTCCATGTCTGCTCTCAAAGTGCCTGGCCGTGTATCCTCCCACAAATGCATTATGGCCTGCCTCTGCTCGCACAGCCGCTCCACCATGTGCAGGGTGGAGTTCCACCTTGTTGCAATGTCGATAATGAGGCGTTGGTTGGGAAGGTGGAGCAATCGCTGCAGCTTCTGCATACGAACGGCGTGTACAGGCGACCGGCGGATGTGCGCGCACAGTCTTCGCACCTTCTGGAGCAGGGCTGTTAACTCCGGATAATTTTTGAGGAAGCACTGCACCACCAGGTTCAAGGTGTGAGCCAAGCAAGGTATGTGGCTGAGTTTTGAAAGGGCTATGGCTGCCACAAAATTACGGCCGTTATCACTAACTGCCTTGCCTGCCTCAAGATGTAAACTGCCCAGCCATGACTCAGTTTGTCGCTTCAAGTACTCGGCCAGCACCTCGGCGGTGTGTCTGTCGCCCAAACACATCATCTGCAACACAGCCTGCTGACGCTTTCCACTAGCTGCTCGATAGGGGGACACATCGTGTGCAACAGTGGCAGCTGCAGATGGAGTGCTCGTACGACTGCGCTCTGTGGACGAGCTTTTGCTTCTGGAGGAGGTGGAGGAGGAGGAGGGTCGAACGCCTACAGCCAACTGTTTCCTATACCGTGGGCTAGGCAGCACTGTCCCACCACCGCTGTCCCCTGTGGACCCTGCATCAACCACATTAACCCAGTGCGCAGTGATGGACACGTAACGGCCCTGGCCATGCCGACTGGACCATGCATCAGTTGTGAGGTGCACCTTTCCGCTCACTGACTGCTTGAGTGCATGGACAATGCGGTCTTTCACATGATGGTGGAGGGCTGGGATGGCTTTGCGAGAGAAGAAGTGGCGACTGGGTAGGTCATAGCGTGGTACTGAATAGGCCATGAGTTCGCGGAAAGCTGTGCTTTCCACCAACCGAAAGGGCATCATCTCAAACGAGATTAGTTTGGCAATGTGGGCGTTCAAACCCAGTGTACGCGGATGAGAGACTGAGTACTTTCTTGATCTACTCATAGTGTCTGGGAGGGTGAGCTGGACTTGAGAGCTGCATATGGTGGAAGTAGCGGTGGACAGGGCGGACTGAGAGAGGGTTGATGATGGTGATGGAGTTGGTGTTCTTTCTGATGGCCTAGAATCAGTCTTTCGTTGATATAACAGTGGGATTCCCTGACTGCTGTGGTCTTGCAACGACACCTCAACATTTGCTGCTGTGCTAACCGGTGGGCTTACAGTGGGGGAAACAATGTAGCGTTGCTGACTACCTTCGTTGTGATCAGTTGCACATGTGGCACTTGACGTTTGGTGTTGTGTCCACGCTTGCAAGTGCATGCTGGTTAAATGTCTAAGCATGCAACTGGTATTCAAATTTTTCAGATTTTTCCCTCGGCTAAAGGTCTTTGCGCACTTCTTACAGATAACCTTGGCCTGATCATGAGGATTTTGTTCAAAAAAGTGCCACACTGCACTCTTCCTACTTTGGCAGACATTTTGCGGCCTAGCACGCTGTGATCTTTTGACCCTCTGGACAAGCTGTCCAGCAACTCTTTTGATGTTTGGAACCTGTCTTTGGAGTGCTCCGGGCCTGCCAGATAACAGCTGTTGCGATGTCGATGTCTGCTGTGGATGCTCCTCATCTGAGCTATTGGAAGCAGCACCCTCTTCCCCCAATGGATGCCAATCTGGGTCAACAACTGGGTCATCCATCACCTCCTCTTCTAGGTCATGTGCACCTTCCTCTGTGTCACCGTGTATGGTGGTATAGTGTGCGGGAAGGGGCACCTGAGTCTCATCAGGGTCAGAATCTGGCTCTGTACACTGCGAGGACAATGTAGTGCTCTGAGTGAATGTACCAGCAGAATCATCCATCAGCGGCTGTGCATCAGTGCACTCCATGTCAGATTCATCTTGGCCTGGGTAATTCACCATTTGACTTGATAATCCAGGCATGGTATGTGAAAACAGCTCCATGGAGTAATCAGTAGTATGGCCTGCGTCATCCTTCAATCTTGGTTGGGGTGAAGGACACAAGGAAAGGTGGGGTTCATGAACATGAGCCTCCAATGACGACTCAGTGCTTTTACTTTTTACAACTGAAGAAGAGGAGGCGATAGAGCTGGAGGCTGAGTCAGCAATGTAAGACAAAACATTTTCCTGATGCTCTGGCTTTAAAAGCGGTTTGCCAACTCCTAGAAAACTAAGCGTTCAAGGCCTTATGTAGCCAGACGATGACGCAGGATCAGCATCTCCTGCATTCGGTCCTATTTTGCTCTTGCCACTACCATCAGATCCACCACCAACACCATCATTACCAGCTGCCAACCCCCGCCCAATTCCATGGCCTCTTCCACCAGCCTTCCTCATTTTTGGTAGAAATGTAGACAAAATCCAACAAACTATATAGTAATGTAAAACAAGGTACAAGGTGTCTATAGGACAGGGGAGATTTTGAATTTCTGCACACACTTGTGGACAGTGGACACTTTTGGATTGTGTGAGGCCCACTGATATCTGAGCGCTATGTGACAGGCTCGATGGCACTGCTGTGACAAAAGTGACTAGAGGATAAGGGAGATTTTGAATTTCTGCACACACTTGTGGACAGTGGACACTTTTGGATTGTGTGAGGCCCACTGATATCTGAGCGCTATGTGACAGGCTCGATGGCACTGCTGTGACAAAAGTGACTAGAGGATAAGGGAGATTTTGAATATCTGCACACACTTTTGGACACTGGACACTTTTGGATTGTGTGAGGCCCACTGATATCTGAGCGCTATGTGACAGGCTCGATGGCACTGCTGTGACAAAAGTGACTAGAGGATAAGGGAGATTTTGAATATTTGCACACACTTTTGGACACTGGACACTTTTGGATTGTGTGAGGCCCACTGATATCTGAGCGCTATGTGACAGGCTCGATGGCACTGCTGTGACAATAGTGACTAGAGGATAAGGGAGATTTTGAATATCTGCACACACTTTTGGACACTGGACACTTTTGGATTGTGTGAGGCCCACTGATATCTGAGCGCTATGTGACAGGCTCGATGGCACTGCAGTGACAAAAGTGACTAGAGGATAAGGGAGATTTTGAATATCTGCACACACTTTTGGACACTGGACACTTTTGGATTGTGTGAGGCCCACTGATATCTGAGCGCTATGTGACAGGCTCGATGGCACTGCTGTGACAAAAGTGACTAGAGGATAAGGGAGATTTTGAATTTCTGCACACACTTGTGGACAGTGGACACTTTTGGATTGTGTGAGGCCCACTGATATCTGAGCGCTATGTGACAGGCTCGATGGCACAGCTGTGACCTAAGTGACTAGAGGATATGGGAGATTTTGAATCTCTGCACACACTTTTGGACACTGGACACTTTTGGATTGTGTGAGGCCCAATGAATATCTGAGCGCTATGTGACAGGCTCGATGGCACAGCTGTGACAAAAGTGACTAGAGGATAAGGGAGATTGGATTGCTTTTAAAAAAGCAGTTTGCGAAGCAGTGGGTAAACAGCAATGCCAGCCTGTCAGGAAGCCTTAGAAGGCAGCCCAACAACCAACACCACTGATACACCACTATATAGCCTCCCCTTGCACTGCACACACAGTGACTGGTGTGTTGTGCAGGCCAAATTGCTAGCAGCAGAAGCAGTTTTTTTTTCTTCTCAGCAGGACAAAAAAAAAAATTGGGATTGCTTTTAAAAAAGCAGTTTGTGGAGCAGTGGGTAAACAGCAATGCCAGCCTGTCAGGAAGCCTTAAAAGGCAGCCCAACAACCAACACCACTGATACACCACAATATAGCCTCCCCTTGCACTGCACACACAGTGACTGGTGTGTTGTGCAGGCCAAATCGCTAGCAGCAGAAGCAGCTTTTTTGTCTTCTTCCCTGCCTAACACTCTCCCTACAGAATCAGCAGCAACCTCTCCCTATACTAAGATCGGCAGAAGTAAGATGGCGGTCGGCGTGCACGCCCTTTTATACCCCCTGTGATGCCCACCAAAGCAAGCCAATCACTTGCATGCCCTTCTGAAAGATGGTGGTGACCCGTGCCTATGTCATCACGTTGCCCACAGTGTCCGTGGATCCTGATTGGCTGAAAAAGAGCGCAAAACAAACTTTTGAAACGCGACTTTGGCGCGTAAGTCGCCGACCTTGTGGCCGACCTCATCCTAGGGTCGGGTTTCGTTTCATGAAACCCGACTTTGCCAAAAGTCGGCGACTTTTGAATTTTTTCGACCCGTTTCGCTCAACTCTACTGAGCGCTATGTGACAGGCTCGATGGCACAGCTGTGACCAAAGTGACGAGAGGATAAGGGAGATTTTGAATCTCTGCACACACTTTTGGACACTGGACACTTGTGGATTGTGTGAGGCCCAATGAATATCTGAGTGCTATGTGACAGGCTCGATGGCACAGCTGTGACCAAAGTGACTACAGGATAAGGGAGATTGTATTGCTTTTAAAAAAGCAGTTTGCGGAGCAGTGGGTAAACAGCAATGCCAGCCTGTCAGGAAGCCTTAAAAGGCAGCCCAACAACCAACACCACTGATACACCACTATATAGCCTCCCCTTGCACTGCACACACAGTGACTGGTGTGTTGTGCAGGCCAAATTGCTAGCAGCAGAAGCAGTTTTTTTTTCTTCTCAGCAGGACAAAAAAAAAAATTGATATTGCTTTTAAAAAAGCAGTTTGCGGAGCAGTGGGTAAACAGCAATGCCAGCCTGTCAGGAAGCCTTAAAAGGCAGCCCAACAACCAACACCACTGATACACCACAATATAGCCTCCCCTTGCACTGCACACACAGTGACTTGTGTGTTGTGCAGGCCAAATCGCTAGCAGCAGAAGCAGTTTTTTTGTCTTCTTCCCTGCCTAACGCTCTCCCTACAGAATCAGCAGCAACCTCTCCCTATACTAAGATCGGCAGAAGTAAGATGGCGGTCGGCGTGCACGCCCTTTTATACCCCCTGTGACGCCCACCAAAGCAAGCCAATCCCTTGCATGCCCTTCTGAAAGATGGTGGTGACCCCTGCCTATGTCATCACGTTGCCCACAGTGTCCGTGGATTCTGATTGGCTGTAAAAGAGGGCAAAACAAACTTTTGAAACGCGACTTTGGCGCGTACGTCGCCGACCTCGTGGTCGACCTCATCCTAGGGTCGGGTTTTGTTTCATGAAACCCGACTTTGACAAAAGTCGGCGACTTTTGAAATTTTTCGACCTGTTTCGCTCAACTCTAGTCATACCGTCTGTTCAGCATGGATGGCCTGAGGACAGGGAGGAGGAGGAGAGCATGGACAGTCATCCTCTTGGTAAAGACACGGAAGACTTGCCTGTTAGCAGTCTGGCATGCATGGATGAGTTTATCTTAAACTGCCTTTCCCGTGACCCTCACATTATCAAAATTTTGGGTGACAGTCATTATTGGTTGGTGACACTTCTAGACCCATGCTTCAAGGAAAACTTTCTATCTCTTATTCCTAAGGCGGACAGGTCTACTAAAATGGGGCAGTACCAGAAGGCCATTGTTGCGGAATTATTAAAAAATTCCCATCTGAAAATGCTGGTGGCAGAGGTCACAGTTTGTTGGACAACCAAGGAGCTCAGGCAAGAGAAACACAACTCCAATCCAGCAGAGGCAGGGGAACACTGTCAATGTTCTGGGAGAGTTTTCTCAGAACCTCCTTCGCACAGGCCCTGAGGCATGGGGTACTCTCACAAGGAGTGCAAAGTTTGGGAAAATGCTGACGGAGTACCTTTGCTGACCGTACCAACGTCCTCCGTGATTCCTCTGTACCTTATAATTACTGGGTTTCCAAGCTGGACACGTGGAATGAACTGGCTCTCTACACCTTGAAGGTCCTAGCCTGCCCTGCCGCTAGCGTTTTGTCAGAGCGTTTTTTTAGTGCTGCTGGTGGAATTATAACTGATAAGTGCATCTGCCTGTCAACTGAAAATGCTGACAGGCTGACTCTTATAAAAAATGAACAATGGCTGGATTGGGCCATACTTCTCAAAACCACCGAATGATAGCAACGTAACATAAACTGAAATCCGGTGTCTTTTTTTGGGAGGTCTATTCCTATGCACCTCTTTACAACCACATGGGTATATGCTTCCTGATTATGGCTATTTGCTGTTGTCCTCCTCCTTCTCTTCATCCTCATCCTCCACCACCTTATCACCAGGATGACCGTGGTCCATGAAGCAACACCCACATAATTTTTTTAAAGGGTGTTTATGATGCCCGTTAAAAAAGGTTATATAGTATGTTCATGTATACCCCCCAGGGGTAAATGTTTGTCAACCCATACACTTAGTGCATGGCATTATATGTATAGGAGGCCCGCTTCTTTCTAATGGGAACATTTTTTTATGAGGCCCTTCTCCATATCCCTGTGGCTTCGTCAGGGGGTTGTGGCGATACGCGTGGGGTATGGTCCTGGGTCAGCACCCACTTCTTATATTCTTATTGCAGCCTCCTTTTTTCCCTTAGCGGTTCTGAGACTGTTTGATGGGGCATACTGAGTATTGGTTGTTATTTGGGTCACCTGGTTTTGTGGCCACTTGTGGCATACAGGTATTATCAGGTAGTATGCAGGGCTTGTTGCATTGATTGATTGCATGTGATTACTGTGCAACATTAGGGCCTCTGGTCTCCATGAGCCTAGCTATAGGGTGGTGGTTGTGGTTATTATAAGCAGGGTTGAATTGCATGTGGATTGTATATAGGTTATTATACCAGGTCTGATATGTTGTATATGCCATATTTGACTTATATACATTGTGGGATGCTCACCATGTTTTATTATGTTTTTAATGTATAACCTTTTGCATCAATAAAAATTAATTTCTATTAGGTTTAGTGTGCGCTTGGTGCAGTGGTGCCTTTCCTTTTTTCTTGTTCATTGTCCTTCCCACTGTTGCGGCACCTATACCCTCCAATTATATACTGGTTTATTTACACAGTTGGTGCGCCCTATTTTTTCCATTAGTACTGCCTCATACATTGTCCTTTTTTGCATTAGTGCTGCTCATTTTTCCAGATTTCTCCTATTAGTGTGGTTCCACCGTATCCAGCTAGAATATTTGCAAACACTATATAGGAGTAGATAGAGGAGCCTTTCTGCTGGCTTGTGCCCTGCAGCCCCAGCCAGATTAGTATTAGCCTATTTTTTGGAGCCTCATCTATTGCATTGTAGGTTACCTTCCTGCATTGTTATAGCTACAAAAAGTTTGTGGTACTATCAGTTTTACATCTTTGGGCACATCCAGTGTCTTTTTGTGAAAAATAAAAGTTAATAAAGTTCACCAAACACTCCACTTTACAGTTGAGTAGGCCACATTAGCTCATATTAAAGTCTAGTCCACACTTTATAAAATTAGTGTTTCTTATACCTGTTAGCAGCTGTTCAGGGATAAGCACAGTAAGCCCTTAGTACTTTTCTGCCTATCTTTATCAGTCTACCAAGATGAAGAAAGCAGGGAGTAAGGCACATGGTCGTGGGCGTGGAGTTTCTGCAGGGAGAGGACATGGGGATTCTGTGCCTGCTGTGGGGCACCAGTGACTCAGCATCCCCCAGTTTTCCCAGGGAACAATCCTTTATGCGCTGCTTTGTAGGAGCTCGCCATACCCCACTGCTGCGGGACGAACAAATTGAAGCCGTTGTCGGACGGGTGGCAGCTAACGCATCGTCTTTAATTAGTTCCAGATCCTCTCAGGTCCAGAGCACTGAAGAGCACCATCTGTCTTTTCACCACCTGCCAAATTGCCCAGGCAGTCAGAGAGCCCTGGACAGGAGCCATCTCTACTTCTGTTCTCTGAATCTGTTGGTTTGGAAAGAAGGGGCCAGCCAAGCAGCATTCGAGAATTTGAAGAAGAGGTAGTATGCAGTGATGCACAACATCTTTGTCTCTCTGAATCTGAAGAGGCGGGTGGGCCAGTGCCTATGGTCAGCACACCTCAGTACGCATCTGATGATGAGACTCAGGTGCCACTTTCTGGTGTGTACTGTGCTGTCGAGACTACCCAGGAGAAGCAGTCGTTTGAAGAGGGTAGTGTAGATGATGAGGTCCTTGACCCATCATGGCGTGAGGTACAGGAAGGTGGTGGGAGCAGCTCTGAAGAAGAGATTCCCCGAACGGCCAAAAAAAGAGGGAGGGGGCAGACTCGGTTGCCTGTAGCCTCCACTTCGGCACCCATTAGGAGCATGCCTCTTCCAAAACCCAAAACGGGCGCTCCCAAGACTTGCAGTGCCTGGTCCTTTTTTGGCACAGTTGCAGATGACATTTGCTTTGTCAAATGCAAGCTGTGTAATCAGAAAGTGAAAAGAGGGAAAAGTGTCAGCAACCTCAATACCACAAATATGTGGAAACATGTGCGGACCAAGCATGTGGTGGAGTTACAAAGACACATTGAAGACCTAGGCCAACCTACAGCACCACCTACCACCTCTTCAGCTCATGTTGTAGCCTCTTCCTCTAGCTCACACACAGCTGGTTCAGCTTCCTCACAGGATCGCCATGGAAGAACCTCTTGCACTGTTGTACAGAGACACAGTGTCATTCCACCCACAGCACCACGTTCCCTGTCATCCTCACACTCCCAGGCCAGTCTACAGCCATCGGTAGCACAGGCATGGGAGAAAAGGTGCCCATACTCGGCAAACCACCCCCGAGCACAGGCTCTGAATGCTGGCATTGCAAAACTACTGTCCCTTGTCATGCTCTCATCCAGGCTGGTGGAGACTGACACCTTCCGTAACTTCATGGCATTGGCAGTCCCACAATACAACGTGCCCAGCCGCTTTTATTTCAGCAGGCAAGCCATCCCTGCCCTGCAAAAGCATGTGGAGGGAAAAATTAAACATGCACTACTAAACGCCGTCAGTAGCAAGGTCCACCTGACCACCAATGCATGAACCAGTAACCATGGACAGGGACGATATCTTTCCCTCACTGCCCATTGGGTAAATGTTGTGAAGCCGGGTACAGATCTTGAGAGTGGCACTGTACGTGTTCTGCCAACTCCAAGGATTGCAGGAATCCAGTCTTCCTCTGAATCAGCGCTTCAGGAGCCGTCACAGTCTACCTCCACATGGACCCGTGAACGCTTACCTGTTACAACCGATATGAGCACAGCCGTGGCCAAACGTCAACAGGCCATATTGAAATTAATTTCTTTGGGGAATTGAAGTCACATATAGCGCAGGAGCTCTGGAATGCCATCAAGCTGGAGAGCGACGTGTGGTTTGTGCCAGCGAATCTCCAGCCAGGCATGGTAGTGTGTGACAATGGCCGAAATCTGGTGGCAGCTCTGGGCCTAGGCAACCTCACTCACATCCCATGTCTGACACATGTGCTCAATTTGGTCGTGCAGTTTTTAGAGGGACTATCAGGATCTTGATGCACGGCTGCACAAGGTCTGCATAATGTAGAGTGCGCTCACTTGCGGCGTTCCAGCATGGCAAGATCGCGCATTGCAGCTCTGCAGCACCAATTCTGCCTTTCGGAACATCGCATCATATGTGACCTACCCACCAGGTGGAATTCAATGTTACATATGTTGGAGAGGTGGTGTGAGCAGCAGGCAGCAGTAATGGAGTACCAGCTGCATCAGGTGCAAACAAGTCGCACTGCGCACCGCTCACACTTCACCACCACTGAGTGGGCCTCTATGAAGGACATCTGCCTCGTTTTGCATGCCTTCGATGATTCCACGCTTATGGCAAGTGCAGAAGATGCACTAGACAGCAAGACTATCACCCTTATCTGCCTGCTTGAAAAAACACTGCAAGCACTAAGGGAGGAGGTTGTGGAAGAGGTGGAGGATGAGGAGTCACAAATGCCATCTGCTTCTGCACAGTCTGCGCAATGTGGTTCCTCACAAAGGCCTAGGCAGGGGACACATTGTGAGGAGGATGAGGAGGAGTCAATGGAGGAGGAAGACATCTGTCCAGAGGAGGGAGGTACACAATGCTCTAGTAGTCAGTATGTAGAGCGAGGGTGGGTGATGAAGAGCAGGCAGAGATGACACCTCAAGCAGGGGACTGCGTTTCTTGGCCAGTTGTGAGTCTGCAGCACATGGTTGATTTCATGCTGCAGTGCCTGAGAAATGACCGCCGCATCGCCCACATTATCAACACAGATGATTATTGGGTGTACACCCTCCTAGATCCTTGCTACCGGGACAACTTACAAAGCCACATAACACCGTTGAACCGGGAGCGTAAAATGCGGGAGTACCAAGACACACTGGTGCATTCCATAATGTTCTCCATTCCACCCGAGAGCAGTGCTGCTAGTGCTTTACACAGCAGCTCAGTGCGCCGAGGCAGTGGAGGAAGCTCTGCACGAAGAGGGAGCAGAAGCAGCGCCTCAGTACAAGGCAAGACCAGTATGGCCCAAATGTGGCAAAGTTTTGTGTCCCCACCACAAATGTCTACACCATCACAGATGGCTCCAGTCAGCAGGAGGCAACGTTTCCGTCAGATGGTGACAGACTACATGTCTTGCCCTCTCAGTGTTCTCCCACACAGCTCTTCCCCCTTCAAGTTTTGGGTCTCTAAGCTGGATACATGGCAAGAGCTTAGCCAGTATGCATTGGAGGTGCTGGCTTGCCCTGCTGCTAGTGTATTATCGGAACGCGTCTTTAGTGCCGCAGGTGGTGTACTAACAGACCGTCGCATGCGACTATCCTCCGATAACGTTGACCGGCTCACTTTTCTGAAAATGAACAAGGTCTGGATCTCACAGGAATTTGCCAGTCCTCTTCCAGATTAAATAATTGGTTGGCCACAGTATCCAGGTCTCCTGTTGTGTTCATGTTTCTACCACCTGAACTGTAATCCCTGGGCTCCAACACCGCCAGTTGCTGCTCAGAAGTGCCGTCTGCACAGTCAACACATGCTCCAGTGTTATTGGGGTTCAGTAACGTCAGCTGATCCCTTGCTATATGTCTGGCAATTTCTCCTGCTCTGTCCACATTCACACTAGTACAGATATTAAACTTGCTCCAATTAGGCCTCTGGCTACACTGTTTCTACTGTAATCCCTGGGCTCCAACACCACCAGTTGCTGCTCAGAAGTGTCTTTGGCACGGGTATTCCCTCCTGCCCAGCCTGATTCCAGCACGCCAGCTGTTTCTGGGAAGTGTCAATGTCACTTTGGCACCAATACGTTGTCCTGCCGTGTTGCGGTTTGGTTAGCCGACTCTATGGTGCCTGCAGTTTAGGTGCTACCTATGTGGACTGTGGGATCTGGCAATGAAGGCTGGTTCCGTAGTGCCAATAAGACAAGCTCCCCCTGTAGGACTGTGGGTTTCGGTAACTCCGGCCGGCTCGCGGCCTTGCAACTTTTTTTTTCATGTGTACCTTCTGCTGCCTATCTGAGTTCCAGTACCATTAGCTGGTTCTTTGGAAGTCAATCTTGAATATGTCCCCCTGGGTTCCAGTAATGTCAGCTGGTTCCAGGCAGAGCCTTTGGCTTTGGTGCCTCTTTCTCGGTATCCGAGTTCCACCAACATCTGCTGGTCCTTGGTAGTGCTTTCTGGCACTGGTACCTCATGCTTAGTAACTGGGTTCCAGTACCATCAGCTGGTCCTCGGTAGTTCCATTGGCTCTTGTACCTTCGGCTACCCATCCAGGTTCCAGTACCGTCAGCTGGTTCTCAGCAGTTCCTCAGCCTTCTTGTACCTTCTGCTACATTTCCAAGTTCAAGCTTTTTGAAATGGTTTTTGGTAATCACTCTGGATCTCCCTGACGACGACCCTGATGACCACCCTGAAGAAGACGACGACCCCGAAAACGACGACCCTGGAGACGACGACCCTGAAGACCACCCCGAAGAAGACCAAGAAGATGACCCTGAAGAGGATGATGAAGGAGAAAGTGTGGGAGAAGTAAAAAAGAAGTGAAGAGCATGGAAGTAGTGAAACATAAATATCTGACAAAATATAAAAAAGCTTAACATAGTCAATATCTTTGTAACTCTGAACGTCTTAAAAAAAAAATAATTCCTGCTATTCCATTTGATTGGGCTAAACCTCTATGCCTTTAATGTCTCCTCCACCTCCCCCAATATATTCTACATTATTCTTAGTTGTTTTCCTTCATGCAGAATAAACCTGCAAGGAAAGTAAGGCTTTATTTTCATTCCGATATTTGTGTCCCTTTGACTTGCATTGGTTTCCGGAATCGGAATCGGCGATATCCGATATTTTTGGGGTATCGGTCCGATCCAATCCGATATCTCCCGATATCGGAAGGTATCGCTCAACACTATTGAGCACTGTTCCCAGAAATTTCTGCAACTTCTAATCCCTCTGCAGACTGCCAGGGGGGCACCAGAGCAATGCTCTAGTTTCCCTTAGACTTACATTGAACTCGTTGCTCAGGTTGAGCACCCAAGCATTCCAATTTGCAATGAGCAACCGAGAATTTTAGTGCTCGCCCATCGCTACTATTGACCCATTAGGGTATGTTCCCTCAATCAGTTGGACGCTGCGTACTTTTGCAGCATCCAGCCCGCAGCGTGCAGATGTTACTGCATATTGGATGGGATTTCAAGAAATCCCATGTCCACTATGCGTTCACTGACGCCCATGATTTATTAACGGAGATGGACATGTGGCACGTCTTTCCAGATCACAGCATGTCTATTTATCTTGCAAAGACGCAAGTCTCGGCAAGACAAATCTCACCCATACAATGTATTCGACGGGGTGATTCCGCACAGTTCAATGGACACATGCAGAATCACCTGCGTTCAAAAGCCGGCAGCGCTTTGGATGGATCGGACACGTGCTGCTTCTGAAGGGCTGCCAATTACTGACTGTGTGCACCTGGCCTTACTGCTTTACAAGGTGTGAGCATTTCTAATGAATCTGTAAGGTGACGTTCTCACATTCAGTATTTGGTCAGTATTTTGCCTCAGTATTTATGATCCAAAACCAGGAGTGGAACAATCAGAGAAAAAGTATAATAGAAACACGTCACCATTTCTGTATTTATCACCCATTCCTGGCATTGGCTTACAAATACTGATGTAAAAAACTCACCAAATCCTCAGCATGTGAACATGACTTTATGTTAATTAGGTTACTTGCGTTTTTTCATTGTATTTTTGCGTACATCTTTTTACATGCTTTTTTATCACATTTTTGACACTGCACTTTTTGTCTCTTGTTGGTATGCATTGCTTTAAATAAAGCTGCTTTGTTCTTGATACTTCATGGCTTTTCCAAAAACTTTTTTGGTACAATCAGATGCGGATCATATGCGTTTTTAATCCGTTTCCACCGTGGAAAAACATTAAAAACACATGCGCGGTTATTACCTACAGTTTTTCCCTTTTTAATGCACTACTGAGGGAAAAAGCCGCACAGAAAACTCATTGTACCCCCAAGAGAAATTGACATGCTGCGAATTTGAAACACGGACTGCAAGTCAGTTTACGCTGAGTAATAGTGAAACACAGTGGAAATGACATTTCTATAAATCCCATCCACACTCTGCCGGATCTGTATGATGCTGCGTTTTTGACACGGCGAAAATACACAGCGTCAAAGACACACTGAAAGCTCATCGAGGGAATGTAACTTAAAGCATGGATACGCTGATTTCTAGCTGCCTTGGAAAAACCTGTTTTTCTGCGACACCAAGTAAATATGAACAAATTATTGAATTTTTTTTTTTTCACAACTCATCGGACATTGTAATGAGACGCACATTGCAGCCGCTCCGTGTGCCTGCACAGGTGACAACAAGACAAAGCCATAGTGTCTTCTGGTGATACAGTTAGTTTGATCTGTAGCAGATCCAGAATATTTAGCAAGAGAACTGAGGGAAGATAAAATGTTCCCACACAGTTCAGACACTTGGAACAAAGAAGAGATCCCATAGCAACGGTATAGTATGGAAGTGAGCAAGTAAATGAAGTAATAAAGCCGCTTCCCTCTGCCACTGCCAGTGCTGCATAGGGTGATGCTGGTGCAGAAGCTGCTGGCATCATACACACACTATGGAGTATGCAGCAGTCAGGGAGCACAATGAAAGCACTTGTTATCACAGACAGCACTAGCTCATCCATTAGACTTTTTTTTTTCTTCTTGATTCCATGTAAGGCTTTCCTGTTTTAATTCAGCCTTCTAAACTGGAGGGTGGTAAGCAGTAGCTGAGGATTGGCTAGGACTGGAACATCCATTGGGTGGCAGTAACAGTATCGTTTTTGTGACTTGCAGTTGCAGCAGGCTGGAGAATGCATTCAATCAAATGAGGAGATCTTATTGAAACACTGGATTCATTTATGCATTGCAGTTTCTCCCCCTTTTTCTGTCTATCTCTGTCTCTCTATTGCCTCCCTCTCCTTGTCGCCTTCTCTTCTCCCTGCTTCCTCTCTTTCTGGATGGTGGCTGCTCATCAAGTTGCATTATTCCATGGTGTTCATCTTTATTGGAGATTAGCATCATTCGGGAGCTCGCAGACAACTGATTTTTGATTCCTTTTACCTCCTTCTTCATCCTCATTTTGGAGTGCTAGGACCCAGGAGAAACCCTTTCCAGCAGTAGGAGTTCTTTCACATAGCGGTACAGGGCAAGGAAAACCCCATTGGATCTGTTATTGCAGGATACTTGTGAAATATACATACACTGCTTCTTCTTCTTCTTCTTCTTTTCACCCCCTGGCTGCATCTTGAATATGGAGAGATCTTACATGTATAGTGGGGCTTTGCTTTGAAAAGGCTGCAGGCACAGAGAAGGTTTTTTTTATTCTCCCTGTTGATAACAGACTTCTATGGTTCTTTTTTAATTTCAGTTCTTATTTTTGTTTAGCCTTTTGAATCACACCTGGATTGGATCTTGTGCACTGAACATAACTGGCTACTTTGAGAGCTGGAGGAGCAAGCAAAAGGTCTGCTACATGGAATTATCCTGTATGGTGGGGAACTTGGCACTTGTGAATGGGGATTCTTTTGCTGCTGCTTGCTAGCAGAAGAAAAATACATCTTTACATTTCTATCCACATATCAAGGAAATTAAAAAAAGGTGGTGGATCTGCTGACTAAGCATTGTGATGACCAGCTATCACCTTGCTGACTGATTCCGACAGCAGAATATTTTGGAAGATCGTGCTGGGTAAGATGATTTTCCTTTCCAGAAAGCATGCAGTGGTCTAACTATTGAAACTTGGGTGCTGCTGAATTGAGGGGGACTCCCTTGATGGCTGCTGCAGACTATTCCTGCAGATTGGGTATGAGAGGGAAATCTATAACTGCAGATCACAGTTATGCTGGTGGTGTGTTGTGCCATTAGGGCACCCTGCCTTGTTCTGCCATTTGTCATATGCATCTGTATTAGACCGGATCCAGGTGAAGGGTTAATGCAGCATGGCTGAGAAGCAATGGCAACCTAAATGCAGATATTAGCACAGATAAAAGCATATTTCCCCACAATGTACAGAATAAGGACAGTAGTGTCTGGTGCATTGATCTCACAAGCTGCAGCAGCACCCTGCATGGTTACCTACATATACATCTACTATTCCACCGCTGCTCCTTCTGTGCCATTTTTTCTTCTTCTTCTTCTTCTTTTCAGCAGGAGGTTAAATAACATTAAGTGTATTGGTATGGATTGGTACGCAATTATTTCTGCAGATTCTGCAGGAGAATAATATCGCTGCAAGCTGTTGGAGGAAAAATAGAGCAGCACAATCCCTGGTCTGTCACAGTCACTACAGCATTGCTGTCAATTAAAACACTTAGATCCCATCAAAAGGATTCCTATACTATAGGCAGCTAGCACTGAGGTCAGTGCATAGGAGATAACTCATTCTGACATGCTCTGGTAGATGCTCCATAGCCGGGACGAAGCATGGGTTTGGACACTTAAGTAGCAGAAATAAAAAAAAAAAAAAAGAAAAGTTTTGACATAAGGGGATCCCCAAAAATCTCTATATTGGAGACAATCTGCCTGCTAAAATGAGGTCTGATAGGGATAGAAACGAGACATAGCTCTAAAGTTCTGTGTGCTGGGAACTCGGATTCTTGTTGCATCATATTCTGTAATGCAGAAAAGGTGATATGGCATATGTCATGTGGTAAGTTAAGGGGATCCCTTGAATAAGCCGGGTATGCGGAGGAATACTGAATACCCCACCCAAAAGGATTATATAAATAGCTTGCTCTAACTTCTCCTGTCACCTAGAGACAAATTGACAGGGAGAGTGGGAGTAAGGAGGAAGGAGAGGATCTTGAGATGAGATTTTGCTGCAATTCTAAAATTGTCTGCCATGCAGTTGGCACCGGCTTTCCCACAGTAGATGTATTCCATGGGTCAGTGGATGGCTAATCAAAGCTGCTAGGATTGCTACCCCACCTTAATCCCAACTCCAGAATGTAGCAAGTGTACCAGTTAACAATGGTCCCATTGACAAGATCGGCCCGCCGTCTAAGTCAAGGTCAATGTGGAGGCCAGGGCTTTCATGCCATGTTTGCTAACAATGAAGTGGGGTTAGGGAGGTCCTGAAAGGAGATGTGAATAGCAACAACTGCACGGGACTGGAATACAACTCGTTTTCTTGTGTGTTTCTCCATCCATGGCTAAATGAGCCACTAGGCATGTGCACATCTCCGACAAAGTCGAACAAGTTTGGAGCAATCTAATAGAAAAACTGCACAGCCATTGCCATTGACTGCTATTAGCCATTACACCATTTGGTTTAATGTAGGGACTTGTTTAGATTCATACATCAGCATGGATATTACACTGATTGACATTTTTCCAAGTCGGCAGGGATTAAGGGTGATGCAAATAGCACAGAGCATATCTCAAATGACACTCAGTGAAATCATCTTGTAACGCTTGCTTAAAATGGCTAATACTAGGAAAAATAGCAGAATATCTACATTTATTAAACTTTTGTACAAAGAGATTATTGGAAGTTATGTTCACCCTCTGATCATTTACAAATATTAGATATACAATGTTTGTGGATGTAGTAAGGCAGGCAATCTCTACCGGATAAGCCACCCAAGAGCAACCAGGTCCATGGGTGAAGAGGGGAGGCAGGATCTAAGTTGTTTAGCATCCTTTGCAGCATGGTGTCATTATGTTGAGGCCAGGAAGATGGATGTGTTAGAAAAGCCATTTGTCTCATTTTCCATTGTACAAGTGATAACCATACATGATTAATTGCATTTCCAAGATTTCAGAAATACCAGCAAAGCAAGTTCTTAGAATAGGTCCACAAGTCCTTAAGTGATAGTATGTTATCACCATTCAGCATGTGGAATGCACAATTGTATTGTTCTGGGGACCTCCTAAAGAGATCATTTCACTGCTAACCTGTGCTACCAGCGCACATAACAAAGCATGGCAGCTTCTGTGTCGTAAGTGAGAGGAACAAGCTTCTAAATGTTGCAATTTTACTGTTAGGTCTTCGTGCTGGCGAAAATGCAATCTGTACTCTGACACCATACAGATAGAGGAGACTTTACTGCACTTTACTATTTAGTTCTCTGTATCCACACATTTCACATTAACTCTTTCGCCTTGATGGAATGCTTTGCCATGTGCTGGTATGTAATGGACAGAGTTTATAGCAGTCTAGGCTAAGACTAAGACCCTAGATGAGAAGGTTAAAGTTATGTATTAACCTATAAGAATAAAAAATGCATTTGTGCTCTAATCTATCTGTCTGACTATTTATCTATCTATCTATCTATCTATCTATCTATCTATCTATCCCATATCTATCATCTATCTATCTATCTATCTATCTATCTATCTATCTATCTATCTATCCCATATCTATCTATCCCATATCTATCTATCTATCTATCTATCTATCTATCTGTCTCTCTTGATTTTTCTGTGGCTTCCCGCCATCCCTTTATAATGTAATTCCTTTCTATCTGCAATGTGTTGCTTCTTGTGTACGACAGTAAGAGGCTTTTCTCATGCAAACATCCTTCAGGGGTCAGAATAGCACCATGGCTGCAGTACTGTAGTAGCGTTACTCGGAATCTTGTTACAATACAGTAACCCACTGTTCCTGTATTGGCCTTCATGATCAACGCTCCATAATATCTGCATTCCTTCAGTGATATAATATAAGAAACCTTGAATATACAAAGAAACGGTAAAACAGGCATGTAGACATAAATATTGACACCAGGATGCATTTTCCAAACCAACAGGATGCACATTGTTTCAGTAATGGCCTGTAGCTGTAGACTTATGTTCCTCGATCCAGGATGGCATTTCAATTCTTCTTTTGAGTCTTCACATCATAAATGATACCTAGAGTGATGTCTAATTATATTGGTTTGGACAGTTTGAGGGACAATTTTTCATTGTTATAAAAATAGAAAAAGACATTTGGGCCATGTAGGTTTTTTATTCAACTATTTTATGTTAAGGTTAATACATAATGTAGTAACTACTGTACTATGACTATATTCCGTTTCTACATGGGCATATACCTGTATGTAAAATGTTCCTTTACTTTGTCCTGAACTTAAAAGCCATTCCCAATTGGAATTGCACGTTACCTCTCCAGTCTGAGGCTGGGTTCCAATTTATCTATTGTGTTGTTGCATGTTTTATGCCTAAACTGGACACAACTGTTTTTGCATCTGTCTATCAACTAATGTGCTGGATTCCTGAGAATGAGCCCATAGTAATCTCTTAGATCAGCTTTGCCATAAATTTCCCTCTAGTATTTCACTACTTCTCCAAAGGATAGCAATGCATGAGGAAATGAGGCCTAAACCTTGTGTAGAACCATTGGACTCAAAAATTTATAGTATTCATAGGAGGCAATGTAATCTCCCTTCAGGTAATAAAAATTTAGAAGTACATCTAGACCTCCTTCCTGCAGAAATCTGAATCAGTCTATTTGGCACATTACATCCTGAAGTACAATATTCCCAATTTACTTTCCAATCTATGCATTCCAAGCAATACCTTCTCACACATCACTTCCTGACAATTTATTTAAAAGCTGCAGCTGCAGGCACCGACATCAGGGGCTTATCTACAGCGTTCTGTAATGCTGTAGATAAGCCCCCGATAGAACCTGAAAGATAAGAAAAAAGAGTTAGGGCCCCGTTACACACAATGATGTCCCAGCGATCCCTCCAACGATCCGACGTGGATGGGATCGCTGGGACATCATTAGGCTGATCGCTGGTGAGCTGTCACATAGACAACCCCTCCAGCGATGAAGACCAGCGAGCAAGCTGGTATCTAAGGTAAACAGCGGGTTTCTAAGAGCCGTGCAGCTCTTGGATACCCGCTGTTTACCCTGGAAACCAGCGTGCACACTGGTATCTAAGGTAAACAGCGGGTTCCTAAGAGCCGCATGGCTCTGGGATACCCGCTGCTTACCCTGGAAACCAGCATGCATGCTGGTTTTCAGGGTAAACAGCGGGTATCCAAGAGCTGTGCGGCTCTTAGAAACCCGCTGTTTACCTTAGATACCAGCATGCAGCGTCGCTGATCGTTGCTCTCCCACTGCCACACGCAGCAATGCGTGCTGGCCAGCGGGCGACCAACGATCAAAAAATGGCCCAGGACGATCCTGCACGATCAGCGATACCCGGCGGGGGGGCCGGTCGCTGATGTGTGTCACACACAGCGATGTCGCTGGCGATATCGCTGATGCATCACAAAATCAGTGATCTCGCTAGCGATCTCGCTGTGTGTGACGGGGCCATTAGATTTTACTCACCGGGGGGGCGGTCCGGTCCGATGGGTGTCGCCGTCCCGTCCAGCGCCTCCCATCTTCCAATGGTGATGTCCTCTTCTTTGCTGCCTGTTGTGGCTCCTGCACAGGCACACTGCTCTGTCCTGTTGAGGGGCCCGTCGCCTGCGTACTGCAGTATTCTGCTCCGCTCTCAACAGGGCAGAGCAGTGCGCCTGCGCAGAAGCTACGACAGGCAGCAAAGAAGAAGACGTCACCGTAAGAAGAAGGGAGGTGCCGGACCGCAACACCCATCGGGCCAAGACTGGACCGCCCCCCGGTGAGTATAATCTAATTCCGTTTTCTTATCTTTCAGGTTACATCAGGGGTTTATCTACAGCATTACAGAATGCTGTAGATAAGCCCCTGATGTCGGTGTCAGCGAAAAATAGGATGACAGATTCCCTTTAAAAAGAATCTGTCAGAAAGTTTTTGAGTTTTAATCTGAGCACAGTGTAAGGTAGCAGTTGAGACACTTAAATCAACAATATATCGCTTCTTTGGTTGTGTGCTGTTGTTTACTTACAATTAAGGTTTTATCACTAGGAGATAACTGATGGAGGACAGCAGTGCATGTACATAGTGAAATGAAGAAGGGAAGCTCAAGCTCAATCAAATTATTCAAAACATTCTTTATTAGTACAGAAAAAGACAAACAATATAAAACACTTAAAATAAGGAGTAACAAATGCCAAGACTGCTACAAAATTCAGCAGCCCTTCCAACAGGCCCAACCCAGAACAGGGAAGTGTCTGAGGACATCAAATATGGTAAGTGTATGGTTCAGTAAGAAGGACCCAGTCCTAAAAAGATGCATAGTTAGGCCTGTTGTAAGTACTGTTGTTTACTATCCTGAGTTTTGTAGCAGTCTTTTCATATGTTATCCTCTATTTTTAAGTGTTTTATATTTTGTGATTTTTTCTGTTCTAATAAAGAATGTTTTGAATAATTTTGATTGAGCTTGAACTTCCCTTCTTCATATGCTTTTGGTATAGTTTAGAAGTGCTTGTAGTAGCTTGTTAGGCCATTATCTTTGTTTTATGAACATAGAGAGCCTGGTGTGGGCAGGTTTTGCTTTCTCAGCTCTGCTTCATGCTACATCTAAAAACTCTGATTTTGTCACAACTATTGCACCCAGGAACCTAAGTGAAACATCGCTGGAATCAGGCTCACTTGCTCTATATTATGTACTGTCAGATTAAATAGCAAAATGCTGCTGATAGATTACCTTTAAGCTGTTTCATATTTATAATTTATGCAATGTACCATATGCATCATGGAAAGTAAACGACTTCTGTAATAAATATTTTAAGCAAACACATACCGCATATACTCGAGTATAAGCCAACCTGAGTATAAGCCGAGGTACCTTATTTTGCCATGGAAAACTGGGTAAGCTTATTGACTCGAGTATAAGCTGGGTATGCATTGTCCCCTCATCCCTGTCCTGGTATCCATGGCTGGCTCCCCCATCACTTTCCTGATGTTCGTGGCTTCCCCCATCCTGTTTGGTATGTGTGGCTCCCCGTGTAGCTATCCTGGTATGCGTGACTCCCCCCCTCCCTTCCTTGTATGCATGCTTCCTATTACAAAAAAAAAAAAAAATCCCACTTACCCTCCAGCATGCATTCACAGCTACTCATTATGGCATCTAGCAGCTCTTCCTGTGCCAAGCAATCACGTGGCACTGCTCATTAAGGTAGTGAATATTCCCTCCACGCCTATGGGTGTGGAGACACGTGCATATTCATTACCTTAGTGAGCGGTGCCAGGTGATCACTCAGCACAAGAAGAGCTGCTAGAAGCTGGCACCAATGAGATGCTGCGAAGGCACGCTGGAGGGTGAGTAGGATATCTTCTGGAAGCCGGCGCCTGTGGTTTTCACTGTGCGCGCTATAAGAGAAATGAATATTCATTTCTCTTTAGCAGCGGCACAGGCTTTAGCCACAGTCACCAGCTCTTGCCTCTATGACCCACTGCTCCGCCACTCCCCCTCCCTCACCGGCTTTCTGGGA
Source organism: Dendrobates tinctorius (assembly GCF_039654945.1). Taxonomy (NCBI): domain Eukaryota; kingdom Metazoa; phylum Chordata; class Amphibia; order Anura; family Dendrobatidae; genus Dendrobates; species Dendrobates tinctorius. The sequence goes on from NW_027361684.1 coordinate 61,558,959, forward strand.
CAATTGATTTGCATATAAGCCGAGGGGGGGCGTTTTCAGCACAAAAAAAGTGCTGAAAAACTCGGCTTATACACGAGTATATACGGTATATACTCAGACTTGCCCGCATGGTAAAAGTGAAAGAGGCATCTGTGCAGGAGTTGGCTCACCATAACCTTATATGAGCAGGCAGAAGCAGCATTTCATCATTCATTTAGCAAACTACAAAAAAGTTCATTACTACATAGAAGCAAAGGTAAATTTTGAATGTGGTTCATGCAATATTTGTATGTGGCTGAACAGAGGGCCCCTTAAGTCAATGATAATGGTGGGCGGCATCATTTTGGAGGTGTTTTTTTTTTCTTTTCCCGCAAGATGGTAATGCCAGCGCATGCACAGTAGCAGCTATCGGATCACAGCTATGCTATACAATGATAGCTGCTACTGCGCAGGCGCGGTGGGCGCCATTTTAAATTAATTTTTTTTCTAGCTGAATAACATGAAGAACAGTTAATATTGGCACAGGAAGCATGCAATTATGCTGAAGAGCAGGCGCCATGGCTGACACCCGCCTGCAGAAGGTTTTTTTTTTTAAATTATGTACAGATATTAATTATGCAAACTAGGGGGCAGGTCGGTGAGGGATCAGGGACCTGTCAGCAGTCTGCATTATGAATACCTAATCGGAGCACCCCATGAAGACCCCACATAGGCCGCCCCGGGGCACGAGCATATCATTAACTAAAAAATGAAAATAAAGGTTAAACAACCACAAGACGGATTTCATCAACCAAGGCATCATTTTAATCAGTATAACGGTACCGACCTGACACTGTGTGCAGGTTTCTGAGCACAATCCTGCTGAAAGGTTCCCTTTAATCTAATTCTGCTTTGTTATGAGCAGAACAAAATTGCTGGATTTGAAAAACAATTTGTAATTCACAAAAAATAAAAATAAACAATATTTAAGAAATGCAGATAACATTTGAAAAAAAATATTGAATGCATTTCTTATAACTTGAATAAATTTTACCTTGTAACCCAAATCACATTGCATTCATGGCCACATTTTAAGTTGTATGTCATAGAAAGTTCTCCATGTTTACACTGAATACAGTGTGAGATGCATGCCAGCGACATCCCTCACCCATTCTTCCTAAACTAATCTAATATTTATGTCACATATCCGTTCATCTTGGATCTACATGTTGACTTTGGCTACAACACACATTGCGTAGGTCACGTCGGTGTTACATTACTCCGTTGTGAAAATCTGCCTGTTTGCTGAGGCACTCAACTCTCATGAAATCTCGATCGACATTTCATTATAGCCAGCCAGTGATTGAAACCTGTTTAAATCACCAGTATGATCCAAATAGCGGGGTTCTCAGTGTGGGTGCCGCACGGTGTCCGAATGCTATCTGCAGGCTAATAGCATTATTTTACGTGACAAGTTCCATTTAATGAAGGGTCGTGCCATAATAAGATGCGCCTAATTCATTTCAATTAAAATTTAGGAGGCGTATGCCACTTAATTTACTAGATATATCTTACAAGGGGTGTGCGTCTCCACCAGAAATGAACTTCAGTTTGTGACTGGAGTGCGTCTCTGGTGAAATTTTCGCCTCTAAAGTGGCATAATTTTTTATTAATTAGATGGGCAGTCTTAGCTATGGCCCCTTCTGCCTCATTTTGGGAAAGCTGTCTGTGGCTAGTGTGAATGGGGGGCAGGGTACTGTGAAATATCAAACATAACATAACATTTTTTTTGGTTGAACACATTTGTCTCCAAATAATTTACTAGTGAGGTCATTATATACAGAGTCTTGCACACGTTATTAATGGGACAGATGGCAGGTTGCATCTACAGCTGTACACAATTCTCACAATTTCATATTTGTATCTTGAAGGTAGAAGGCATCAGATTAAAAGTCAATGTTTTCAGATTTGGTGATTTGTCACAAGAAATAATCCAGGATCATTTTCGATAGCACGAATGAATCATAATGAAGCAGGGACTGTGACACTACATCTAGGGCACTACGACGTAACAAGCGCAGAATAATGATTCTCTGTGGAAGGAAGAAAATGCTGCGTGTCCCTGCACATAATAATAATAACAATAATAATAATAATAATAATAATAATAATGTGATCCTTGTAATAACATCTACACAGATTTATACATTTTCTGCCATTGTGTTTTCACATAATATGATGTTCCTGCTGCGCAGCTTTAGAGGCCAAATGCTTGATTTTTGAAGGTGCCATATTCTGATATGTCAAAATGTGTCAGATGAAGTAGTTGGCGCTTCAAGCCCAGGTACTATACTTATTCTGATAATGAAGTGGTCATCAAAGCCAGGTCTCAAAACACAACAGCCCACCTATTCATCAGGACGTGAATATAGCAAAGGCTGCACGGGGTAGACAATGCATTGCTTGCATTGGGTGCCACAATGAGTAGTGTCTCTGATATCTTATAATGGGAATTTGCTGCCTTTTTTGTTAAAAAAAGGCAAAAAAGGATCTTTTTTTCCAATTCTTGATAATCTTTTATAAACTTTAGCTTGAATATGCTTTCAGTAGTCTCTGAAGTTGTGTCATTGCTTGCAACTTCACCACTACAGAAATTCAAACTAGAGTTGAGCGACTTTGGTCGGATCGGGTTTCATGAAATAAAATTTGTTTCAGATTAAACTGGTCCGACTAGGGCAAAAAAAGTCGGAGTTTCGTCCGAAACCAGACCCCAATGAAAGTCAATGGGGAATAAAAGTCGGCATTGAGTGGATAAATGTCATCCGCTCAATGCTGACTTTTATTCCCCATTGACTTGCATTGGGGTCGGGTTTGGGACGAAACTCCGACTTTTTTTGCCCTAGTCGGACCAGTTTATTCTGAAACAAATTTTATTTCATGAAACCCGATCCGACCAAAGTCGCTCAACTCTAGTTCAAACCTTTGGTTCCTTTTTCCTTTTGGTTACAATATATCTGTACAGTATAATGTCATTAACTGAAACATTTTTATAGATTTCTTTGTATAAATTTAGACAATATTTTAAAGGGTTTTTCTACTACTAGAAAACCCTGCTATTAATAGCCCCAGGATGCACCATAAAATAATAAAAAAAAAAATTCTATGCTTATTTCCCAGACCGGTGCCCTTACAGTTTTTCCTGTGACAGTGTTGAGCAGTTACTGATTGGAAGCTATGGTCACATGACATTGTATATGTCAGGTGACTTATGTATGAAATAGCCCTGAGAGCCGTGGCTCTTGGATACCCAACGTTTACATTAGAAACCAGCCTCCAGCGTCGCTGGTCCTAATCGCTGGGGCTGTCTATTTGACAGCTCACCAGCGATCAGCCTAGCGATGTCCCAGCAATCCCATCATGTCGGATCATTGGTGGGATCGCTGGGACATCGTTATGTGTAACGGGGGCTTTAGGCTGTCTGCCAACATCCATGGCCCCTTGCCAGCCTGAGCATGCCAGCCCCCAGCTGTATGCTTTAGCTTGGCTGGCTGTTAAAAGTGGGGGACCCAACGCCATTTTTTAAATTATTTATTTAAATCAGTTTTAAAAAAAAACAGTGTGGCTACCGCTCTACTCTTGATAACTAACCGTGCTGAAGTTGACAGCTGAAGGTTGCAGCTGTCAGTTTTCCCTGGCTGGTTATTAAAAATATAGGGGAAACCATGGCATTTTTATTTATTTTTTATTATTTATTTAGCGCACAGGCGCAGGCTGATGAATACTTCCAGCTTTTCTCACTGTTGTTAGCAGCTGCAAGAATAGGCTGATGGGAGTAGAAGTCCCATGAGCCAACGCCAGCGATTGGAGGTAAACTTTTTACCTTCGGTCACAGCTGCGGGCTCACGCTGTAATTTGACAGAGTGGGAACTGCAGCTCTCTGACTGGTGGTAATGATTTTACCCCCAATCTTAGGCAGTGTTTGCCGTGCTGTCATGCAGATAACAGCGTGACAAACACTGGATGTTCAGGACCGATATTCAAGTGAATGGGGTTCAGGTTCAAGTACTGTTCTGATACTTGAACCAAACTTTTTTTTTTTACTGTTTGGCAAAACCCACCGGACCTGAACATCCAGGGGTTCTCCCATCACTACTTTCCAATTCTTCAAGCTGGCAATCTTGCACAACTCCCCGTGACCATAGAGTTATTTTTTAATATTTTGTACTGTACCCTGTGGCAAGTAATAATGGAATATCTAGTATTAGTCAACCCTTTGAACAGTTTGAAATTGGAGGGGCTGTACCTCTTTGGTCAGGATTATGTCCCAACACTAATTGGCAATTTGCAGCATTTCTCAGTGTCCCAGATGCAGCACAATCATGTCTTCATGTCTACTGATTGTGAAAGCTCACTAAATGTGTGTCGTTCAGGACACTGAAGGGATTATTTTTTTTTTCTCTTTCTCCAACCTTTGGGAAGAGATCCAAGCATCTGTTTGGGTTTTGCACATACATTATATACAAGCAGTCAACTAAATATTTCTCTTTACTTGAAGTTATTCCTAGGATTGGAACTCACAACCTCTTGCATGACAGGCAAAAACTTTAAAGGGAATCTGTCACTCTTTTGAGCTTTTTGATTTGTTAATGTTAGCATCCAGAAATCCTTCACCTGTGCATTCTGCCTGTCATCTCTCCTCTGTTCTGTTCTCCCTTCTGTTGGCACTGTTTTCAATTTTGTTGTGCTCTGTCACTGTAACTTATGGTCTCAGTGATCTTCGGCGCACTGTAAAGCTGAGTTCTCCACAATGCAGAGGAGTGATGGCAGGCAGAATGCGCAGGGGTGGAATTTTTGTCCATTCACATGACGTCAAATGTATGTCTGAACAGAAAAGGAAGCAAAATCTTGTACAATGAAGACCGTAGGCAGTCTTATCTTAAAGGGCAGCCTACTCCACATAGCATGGATGATTGAAGCTATAAGGCTAGTTTCATATTTGCGTCTTTGTGCGCAGTGCATCGTGCGCAAGTAGAAACGCATGCAAAAATGCATCATGCCTTTTTGCATGTGTTTGCTTTTTTATGCGCAATCATTTAAATCATTGTCTACACTTGTTTACTCGTAAAACACATGCGTACGCAAACGCAGGCATACGCATGTCCATGCGCATGCCTGCGTTCCCATAGACTGTAATGCATTGTTATGATGCATTCCGTGCGCAAGCGAATGCATGCTTTTTTTACGCCTGTGGCCGGACCCAAAAATGCAACAGGTTGCATCTGGCGCGTCTAGACGCACACCTTGAAAAAATGCATGCACACAAAAATGGAGAAAACGCATGCAAACACAAGACTATGCATACGCTATGTTAAACATTGGTACGCATGACGCATGCGCACGGATGCGCACAATGCACTGCGCAAAAAAAGCTAATGTGAAACTAGCCTAAAAGTTTACTTTTACTGAAGAAGGAAACATCCAGAAGGCATACATGTATGCAACCTGTAAGCCCATATTATTAACTCAAAAAGCTCAAAAGGGTGACAGAATCTCTTTAACCATGAGCCTCATGCTGCACAGCAAAGTGTTGCAGATTTTTCTCTGCTTTCATATATATCTAAGTCATGATGTGTCTTGATCGGAGGGCAAAAAGGAACGTTGAGAAGGTGGCATGAGGGGTAACTTATAAAAACAAAAATGTAGGTTTGAAATACAGTATGTTTGAAATTAGGAAAACTTGACAGAAAGATGAGCTCATTATAGTCAGTGGAGAAAGTTGGTTTCTATTGGTGTGCATTTAATAATGGAACAGGACAATGGAAGCGTTTAACAATGGTGTGAGCAAAGCCTTTAAGAGGGTTGGCCATCAATTTTTAAAATTTTTTTTATATGACCAAGATAGAGTGAAAGGCCAAATAGGTGAGGCGAGGGTTGTAGCGAAGGGAATGGCCCAAAATATTGCATACTTTGTCCCTCTTTGACTTCTTTTAAAGTTGCTAGGTATAATATTTCTCAAAAGAAATATATTAAAGTATCATCTGTGATGGATTTGGAAAACTTCATCTATATGCCTGGCACGGAAATTCATATACAGTGGGGAAAAAAAGTATTTAGTCAGTCAGCAATAGTGCAAGTTCCACCACTTAAAAAGATGAGAGGCGTCTGTAATTTACATCATAGGTAGACCTCAACTATGGGAGACAAACTGAGAAAAAAAAATCCAGAAAATCACATTGTCTGTTTTTTTTTTCATTTTATTTGCATATTATGGTGGAAAATAAGTATTTGGTCAGAAACAAAATTTCATCTCAATACTTTGTGATATATCCTTTGTTGGCAATGACAGAGGTCAAACGTTTTCTGTAAGTCTTCACAAGGTTGCCACACACTGTTGTTGGTATGTTGGCCCATTCCTCCATGCAGATCTCCTCTAGAGCAGTGATGTTTTTGGCTTTTCGCTTGGCAACACGGACTTTCAACTCCCTCCAAAGGTTTTCTATAGGGTTGAGATCTGGAGACTGGCTAGGCCACTCCAGGACCTTGAAATGCTTCTTACAAAGCCACTCCTTCGTTGCCCTGGCGGTGTGCTTTGGATCATTGTCATGTTGAAAGACCCAGCCACGTTTCATCTTCAATGCCCTTGCTGATGGAAGGAGGTTTGCACTCAAAATCTCACGATACATGGCCCCATTCATTCTTTCATGTACCCGGATCAGTCGTGCTGGCCCCTTTGCAGAGAAACAGCCCCAAAGCATGATGTTTCCACCACCATGCTTTACAGTAGGTATGGTGTTTGATGGATGCAACTCAGTATTCTTTTTACTCCAAACACGACAAGTTGTGTTTCTACCAAACAGTTCCAGTTTGGTTTCATCAGACCATAGGACATTCTCCCAAAACTCCTCTGGATCATCCAAATGCTCTCTAGCAAACTTCAGACGGGCCCGGACATGTACAGGCTTAAGCAGTGGGACACGTCTGGCACTGCAGGATCTGAGTCCATGGTGGCGTAGTGTGTTACTTATGGTAGGCCTTGTTACATTGGTCCCAGCTCTCTGCAGTTCATTCACTAGGTCCCCCTGCGTGGTTCTGGGATTTTTGCTCACCGTTCTTGTGATCATTCTGACCCCACGGGGTGGGATTTTGCGTGGAGCACCAGATCGAGGGAGATTATCAGTGGTCTTGTATGTCTTCCATTTTCTAATTATTGCTCCCACAGTTGATTTCTTCACTCCAAGCTGGTTGGCTATTGCAGATTCAGTCTTCCCAGCCTGGTGCAGGGCTACAATTTTGTTTCTGATGTCCTTTGACAGCTCTTTGGTCTTCACCATAGTGGAGTTTGGAGTCAGACTGTTTGAGGGTGTGCACAGGTGTCTTTTTATACTGATAACAAGTTTAAACAGGTGCCATTACTACAGGTAATGAGTGGAGGAAAGAGGAGACTCTTAAAGAAGTTACAGGTCTGTGAGAGCCAGAAATCTTGATTGCTTGTTTCTGACCAAATATTTTCCACCATAATATGCAAATAAAATGAAAAAAAAACAGACAATGTGATTTTCTGGATTTTTTTTTCTCAGTTTGTCTCCCATAGTTGAGGTCTACCTATGATGTAAATTACAGACGCCTCTCATCTTTTTAAGTGGTGGAACTTGCACTATTGCTGACTGACTAAATACTTTTTTTCCCCACTGTAAATTCTGTCCCGTGTGGACTTATCGTAACAGATAAACTAGGGAAACATAATTGTGTAATCTTTTTGTCATTTGTCTTGTAATTTTAAATAATGAAAAAAATATTATTTAATATGTTATTTTTATCATTAGTAACTTGTGTGAAGCATTAGGCTGCTAATAGTAAGATAATGACCCCAGGGATTAGACTTTGCTATTGTCACTTATCACTTCTCAAGAATAACAACTTTTTACTTTACGTGTTAATGCTTAATTATACAATTTACCCTCTCAATTACTTCCATTAGGAAAGGGATATGCTGCTCAAAATCATGCTCATATTATATTCAATGTAGACTTCAAAGTCTCATCAACAGTCTTATAAATATGATAGGAAGAATAAAAGCACATATGTTACAGTTTATATGAACATGGTTTGGTGGTTATAAATCTTGGTGCAAGCTTGGAGGTTACAGATGGTGGCAGACGAGAACTGTTAGACTGACAAGGAGGCTTTGATCATGGCAGCAGCTCTAAAAGTGGGATTCCTATGGCACAGCTGTTTAAGTCCCTTGCCATGTTTTGTATCTGGCATATTTCAGGCCTGCATTTACTGCATTTTTGGCTTATCTCAGACCACAGGAGATTTCTCAGGCCCTGATTGTCACCAGCTGGCACCTTGCTCGGCACTGTGCTCACTCTCTTTCCTTTTGATCTATTTCCTTGGGTTGCGCAACGTCTCAATGAAATTATGACACATGATATTCAAGTTTCACATTATTAATTGCTCCCTGCTGTGAACCGTCCCTCTGCCCCCTCCTCGTCCTCCCTCTCTCACACACCGAGCTTCATTTCATAGACATTTGAATGGTGTAAGTTGATCAGAGCAGGTCAGATATGACCTTGGTCAGATGTGACATCATTTGAAGTGTGACATCTTTTAAAGTGCTACATCAGAAATATACCAGAAATAGTCCAGAAATCGGTCAGAGGGTAAGAATAACCACTGCTTTCTAATTTTAATGCCTTTCTTTTCTTACCCTGCTCTTTAACCATGCTCACATTTGCCATCACCGTTTTTGCTCCACTAATCTTCACTCTCCTTCGCTATCCCCAAACCCCTGCACCCTTGAACCAAATAACTATCTCCCCCTTTCTCTTACCCCCACCTGGCTTCATCTGCAGACATACTCAATAACCTCAGACTTCTACTACTAAAATACAATACAAGACGATCACTCTCCCTGACCCACCTCATTCCCTTTCTCTGCTTCTTTTCACTGCTGGTATCCCCCAATCCTGCCCCCCCGCCTCATACATCCCACTAATCCTCACCCCTAGTTTTCTCACACTAAGAGAAACTGCTGCAATCCCTCACACTTAAAACCTGTGCCACTGACCCCCACCCTACCGCACCCTCTCTCTGGAGCACTTTGGAATGCTCGCTCCGTCTGCAACAAGCTCCACGCGATCCACGACCTCTTTACCTCCCACAACCTTTCCTTGCTCCCTCTCACTGAGACCTGGCATGGTCTCCCCGGCCGCACTGAGTTATGGCGGCCTCCACCTTACCCACACTCCTCGCCCTGGCAACAGACATGGTGGAGGAGTCTGTTTCCTCCTTTCTAAAAACTGCTCCTTCAAGCCTATCCAACCCCCTCCCTCCCTTATCCTCCCTTTCGAGGTTTACTCTGTCCATATCTACTCTCCCTCTAATCTCCAAATGGCCGTCATATACGACCACTTGGCTCAGCCACTGCCTTCATCGACCAATTCTCCACCTGACTCCTCCACTTTCTCTCTGCTGACATCCCCACCATCATCATGGGGGACTTCAACATCGCCATTGACACCCACCAACCAGCAGCCTCCAAACTCCTGTCACTAACCTCATCCTTTGGACTTAAGGGCCTATCACACTAAGCGATATCGCTATAACTTTTGACGTTATAGTGATATTGCTAGCGACATCGCTGTGTCTGATACTTACCTACGACCCGCTCCCCCTGCTGGTTATCGCTGATCGCGCGAGAACGTCCAGGACTCTTTCTCGTCGTCAGCTTCCTGCGGCGCTTCCTGTGGAGAGACGAGCGACGAGCGTGGAGCCGGGCGGGAGGACGCAGGATCATCTAATGTAACAGGTAAGTAGCGACCCCCGTCCCCAACAATGTCGCTGGTGAGATCTGCCTGTGTGGCAGCTCACTAACGACCACTTAGCGATGTACCAGCGAACCTGACTGCATCATTTCGCTGGTCGGGATCGCTGGTACATCGCTAAGTGTGACAGTACCTTTACTCAGTGGTCCTCCACAGCCACCCACACAGATGGACAAACATTAGACCTTATCTTCACCCGCCTCTGTTCCCTACCCAATCTCACAACCTCTCCCTTCCGCCTATCTGACCACCATCTACTCACCTCATCCTTGTCCTTCTCACCTGCCCCCCATGTCCAGCCACTAGCACATCCTTGCAGAAACCTCGCACACCTAGACATTCACAGACTCTCAGACTCTTCTACCTCTGTCCTCCATATCTTCACTCCACATCACGGACAGTACCACCGGTTTCTACAACGCCACCCTCACATCAGCCATAGACTCAGTCACCCCTATCATGCATGGCAAAGTGTAAAAAATCAATCGGCAACCTGGTACAACAACCTCACCAAAAAACTTTGACAAGCATCCAGGGTCGCGGAGCGGCATTGGAAGAAAACATGCCTGCCAGATGACTTCACTGCTTTCAAACAAGCTACACTTGCCTTCAAATCAGCCCTCACCTCTGCTAAACAGACCTATTTCACAAATCTTGCATCTTCATTATCCCACAACCCAAAACAACTGTTCAGCACATTTAACTCTCTCCTCCGCCCACCACTGCCACCTCCAACTCCCCTTATCTCTTCTGAGGACTTTGCCACCTACTTCAAAAACAAGATCGACCAAACAAGGCAAACCTTTACTGTTCCATCACCCACCCATTTCACATACCAGACCTCTGCCCTTCCCTATAACCTCCCTCTGCAACATCACTGAAGGAGAGCTTACTCATCTCCTTTCCAAATCACACTTCAACACCTGTGCACTTGACCCCATCCCTTCCCACCTGCTCCCCAACCTCACTAACATGATCATTCCAGCCTTAACCCATCTCTTCAACCTATCCCTATCTTCTGGTACCTTCCCCTCTGCCTTCAAACATGCCACAATAACACCCATCCTCAAAAAATCAAACCTTGACCCAACTGCTATGCCCAGCTATCGCCCCACATCACTTCTCCCGTTTGCTTCCAAACTCCTTGAATAGCATGTCCTTACTCAACTTTCCTCCCACCTCTCATCTAGCTCCCTCCTTGACATCCTCCAATCTGGCTTCCACCCCCACCACTCCACTGAAACTGCCCTGACCAAAGTTACTAATGACTTACTCACAGCCAAAGCTAACAGACTGTTGTCCATCCTCCTCCTTCTCGACCTGTCCTCTGCCTTCGACAGAGTCAACCACTGTCTACTGCTACAGATTCTTTCTTCCCTTGGCATCAAAGACCTTGCCCTGTCCTACATTGCCTCATACCTTTCTGACTGCACATTCAGCGTTTCCCACTCCCACACTACCTCGTCATCCTGCCCTCTCTCTTTTGGAGTCCCCCAAGGCTCTGTCCTGAGGCTCCTACTTTTTTCCATCTATACTTTTGGCCTAGGACAACTCATAAAGTCCCATGGCTTCCAGTACCACCTGTATGCGGATGACACCTACCCCTCTGGCCCAGATGTCACCTCTCTGCTGTCCAGAATCCCGGAGTGCCTATCAGCCATATCCTCCTTTTTCACCTCTCGCTTCCTAAAACTCAATGTAGACAAAATTGAACTCATTATCTTTCCTCCATCTCACATATCTTCCCTACCCGATCTATCTATTATGGTAAATGGCATCACGCTCTCTCCCGCACCTGAAATCCGCTGCCTCGGAGTAACTCTCGACTCTGCCCTGTCCTTCAAACCACACGTCCAAGCTCTTGTCACCTCCTGTCGCCTCCAACTCAAAAGTATTTCCAGAATCCGTCCCTTCCTTAGCCCTCAATCTACCAAAACTCTTGCACATGCCTTCATAATCTCCCGCCTTGACTACTGCAACACTCTCCTCTGTGGCCTCCCTGCTAACTCTCTTGCACCACTCCAATCTGTCCTCAACTCTGCTGCCCGACTAATCCACCTCTCTCCTCGCTACTCCCCTGTCTCTCCCCTCTGCAAATCCCTCCACTGGCTCCCAAATCACCAACGAATGCAGTTCAAACTACTAACACTGACATTCAAAGCCATCCACAACTATCCCCTCCCTATATCTCTGAACTAATCTCCCAATATCTTCCTTCACGTAATATTTGATTCTCTCAAGACCTCCTATTCTCCTCCACACTTTTTTGTTCCTCACACAACCGCCTCCAAGATTTCTCCCAAATATCCCCCATCCTCTGGAATTCCATGCCTCAACACGATTATCCACCACCCTCGGATCCTTCAAATGGAACCTGAAAACCCATCTTTTCAGGAAAGCTTACAGCCTGCAATAACCATTCTGCCGCCTCACCACCTCCCGAGCCGCCGCCTCAAAACCACTAGAGCTGCTGCAACCCCGACCTTCTGTCTCTTCCCCACTATCCCATAGAATGTAAGATCGCAAGGAAAGGTCCTCTACCCTCTGTACCAGTCTGTCATTGTAAATTTGTTTACCGTTAACGATATTTATAACTTTGTATGTAACCCCCCCTTCTCATGTACAGCACCATGGAATTAATGGTGCTATATAAATAAATAATAATAGTTAATAATAATAAATAAATAAACATTATGACCTTTAACTTTGCTCAGCCAGAACAGTGCCCTAACCAGTAATAAAATATCGCAGTAAAGAAATATTATGACAAACAGTGCATGTGATGAAAAATGCAAGATATATAGGAATAACATTATTGTAAATAATTGTAAACATATACACATGTTACTCACAGATGAAGACAAAATCCAACAGGGACCATTATAAAGGTAAGTCCCACTTTTAGAATTTAGCAAGTATTCATCTACTAATGCAAATCCCCCATCCATCTGCAGTCCCATCGTAATGGAATGATGGCTGGTCATGCTCTCAGTTCACTTTCTTTAGGTCAGCTGAAGATAACCGAATAGCATGTGTGTCTTTTTCTTGCAGTCCAATAGTCATTGAGTGGAGTGCTGGTGTGCATGTCTGGCAATGCTCCATTGTGATTGGGCTCTGCAGATCCCAGTTCATAGGATTGATGAGGGTTCCACCAGCTGGACCACCACTTATCTGCAAGTTTTGACCTGTTCTATGACTACATAATGATTTTGAAAGATTAGAATAACCCTTTAAAGGGGTGGTTCAAAACTAAAATGTATTTTAATCCTAGATAACTATTTATATCATAATGTAATTTATTTGCTAATATAAATCAATTTAAAAGTACCTACCGTTCCCTAGCTACAATATCTAAATCCTTTATTTTTTTTACTACTTCCTCTTTGATGACACTTTATTTGAGAATCCCGCTGCACGCTGGGATACTCAAATAAGTTGTCATCAGGGGTCAGAGGCTGCAGTCACTGCCTCCTCCCTGGTAATAAAGTGTCATCAGTGTTATTTATATTCAGCAGAAAGGTGTTAACCCAATAAGAGATAAATTATTACTTAGCAATTAGGCTAAAAATATAACTTTTATTAAAAATATTAAAACAACAAGAATTTGCTCAAACCACAAAATGCAAAGACTAACATACATAGAAAAGTGGTGTATGCTGTCAAAGCCTAAAATTCTCCTGATTCTTCCAGAGTGGGATCAAAGGAGAATATTATATCATAAAGGCACAGAGATCCACCATTCAGCAGAGTCTGTGGAGCGATGCCTCAGTGTATAAATAGTCCAGTAGAGGACCAGGCTTCTTCAAACTATTGAATTCACCTAGGGTATATGAGATATATGAGTACTACCATACTATGTGCAGAGCTTTAGTATATCTGCAGTTATACTTGCCTGAACCAATGGCAATTATGCTTAAATATGATACTTGTGCAGCATAATAAAACATAACAGATAGACCAAGATTACACATTTAGTAATATGCCCTCGATATCTCACTTTTGACCACTTCCAGTGGTATAACGACAAGGCATATGTCCCAGAGATGTAGCATATGTGGTGGTGATTTAGCTAGGTGGTGGTATCTAAAGCCTCTAACCACCAAACTTCATCACCATATTACAGGCTATTTCCATGGACAATCAAATTACAAAAATGGAAAGGCCTCATCAGACATAGTGTGGAGGAGGTGATCAGCATCGCTCTTTTTATATTGGCAATCTTTCTTAATATGTCACAAAGCGGACCTCTTCACCCGAGCTCCCAACGCTTTTTGCTGATGCTCATCTGAGGAGTACTGAGGGTGTTTTGAGATTCTGTAGCCAGATGCCATAACAGGTGTTGTCATAGAAGCAATGAGTCAGCAAGAAAGCGCACTGTCAGTTTGTGTTATAAGAAGAATATCGGGTGTACAGGAAAATCAGAGAGCAGTGGCTCCTCCACAAGTGAAATCACTCTTTTGGTGTGCTACCTCCAATTGATTTTTATATCTGGATGGTTTGGTTTTGGCCAGGGAGTCTTTTGCCCCCTCATTGTTCTGATGGTGCTCTATTTCTATCTGTCCCATATCTATCTATCTATCTCATATCTATCTATTTATCTATCTATTTATCTATCTCATGTCTATCTATCTATCCCATATCTATCTGTCTATTATTATTATTATTATTATTATTATTATTATTATTATTATTATTTATTGTTATAGCGCCATTTATTCCATGGCGCTTTACATGTGAGGGGGGTATACATAAAAACAAGTACAATAATCTTAAACAATACAAGTCATAACTGGTACAGGAGGAGAGAGGACCCTGCCCGCGAGGGCTCACAATCTTCAAGGGATGGGTGATAATACAGTAGGCGAGGGTAGAGCTGGTCGTGCAGCGGTTTGGTCGATCGGTGGTTACTGCAGGTTATAGGCTTGTCGGAAGAGGTGGGTCTTCAGGCTCTTTTTGAAGGTTTCGATGGTAGGTGAGAGTCTGATATGTTGTGGTAGAGAGTTCCAGAGTAGGGGTGATGCGCGAGAGAAATCTTGTATGCGATTGTGGGAAGAGGAGATAAGAGGGGAGTAGAGAAGGAGATCTTGTGAGGATCGGAGGTTGCGTGCAGGAAAGTACCGGGAGACGAGGTCACAGATGTATGGAGGAGACAAGTTGTGGATGGTTTTGTATGTCATGGTTAGGGTTTTGTAATGGAGTCTCTGGGCAATTGGGAGCCAGTGAAGGGATTGACAGAGGGGAGAAGCTGGGGAATAGCGGGGGGACAGGTGGATTAGTCGGGCAGCAGAGTTTAGAATAGATTGGAGGGGTGCGAGAGTGTTTGAGGGGAGGCCGCAGAGCATGAGGTTGCAGTAGTCAAGGCGAGAGATGATGAGGGCATGGACTAGGGTTTTTGCAGATTCTTGGGTGAGGAATGAACGGATGCGTGAAATATTTTTGAGTTGAAGTCGGCAGGAAGTGGAAAGGGTTTGGATATGTGGTTTGAAGGAGAGATCAGCATCAAGGATTACTCCGAGGCAGCGAGCTTGTGGGACTGGGGAGAGTGGGCAGTCATTTACTGTAATTGATAGGTTCGTAGGGGGGGTCACGTGAGATGGGGAAAGATGATGAATTCTGTTTTGTCCATGTTGAGTTTCAGATATCTAGTGGAGAAGAAGGATGAAATAGTGGACAGACATTGAGGGATTCTGGTTAGTAGGGAGGTGATATCTGGTCCAGAGATGTAGATCTGTGTGTCATCAGCATAAAGATGATACTGAAAGCCATGAGATTCTATGAGCTGTCCCAGGCCAAAGGTGTAAATAGAGAACAGCAGGGGCCCTAGGACTGAACCTTGTGGGACTCCGACAGATAGGGGGCGAGGTGAGGAGGTGGTGTGTGAGTGGGAGACGCTGAATGTCCGGTCTGTTAGGTATGATGAGATCCAGGAGAGGGCCAAGTCTGTGATGCCGAGGGGTGAGAGGGTCTGTAATAATAGGGAATGGTCCACTGTGTCAAAGGCAGCCGACAGGTCCAGGAGGAGGAGGACAGAGTAGTGTCGCTTGCTCTTGGCAGTTAAGAGGTCATTGGTGACCTTAGTAAGGGCAGTTTCAGTGGAGTGGTGTGACCGGAAGCCAGATTGTAAGCGGTCTATCTATTCCATATCTATCTATCTATCTATCTATCCCATATCTATCTACCTATCTATCCCATATCTATTTGGAGCACCCCCAGGGCCGTGGGTTACATGGTACCAGGCCGGTGTCTTAAAGGGATGTGTCACGGCAGCGGGGACCCAGTCCGTGGCCCTGTGTATTCATGTAAAATAAGAACTGATGAGGAATAAAGTCTCTGTGTAGATAAGTTCATGACACCATCTGTTGTTTCTGGTCATAGGTGACCAGCGCTGGAGTGCAGATCCTCTGGGACTGATGGTGTGATGCAGTAGAGTTTGAATAGCTCTCCACAGGCAGAGCTTTTGTCCCAGGGCAGTGGTGATAGCAAAGATGTTGTGTTTGGTCTTGGTAGATGTAGCAGAGTTAGGTAGGTGACACAGGAAGAATTAGAGGACACAGCTAGGTGCAGTTCCAAAGCTTTACTCACAGTTCTTGTGTACCCACTTGGTGCTGGGTCCTCCAGGTGAGGGGTCCAGCAAACTTCCAGGCAGATGGAGAACACCTTTCCAGAACTCACTTCAGTGTGTTCCTTTCCTGGCCATCTCCATGTGCTGAGTTCCTCCCTCCTATCCTGCACCTTCACAAACAGTGTCCCAAGCCAGCAGACTCGGATCTTGGGGGAATAACCTCTTGGTCCCTGGATCCTATGTGTCTGCCTTTTCAGCAAATAATTGTGGATTTGGCTGCAGCACTTGCAATGCTCGAAGCCTCTGGTTGATCTAGCTGAGTCCGTTGTCCACTCCACTAGTTTTAGGGCCAGTCTCTATACTACTACCTGATCCCTCCACCTGACATTAGCCGGCGTGGAACGAGCCCCATGGGCAGTATGGTCGCTGCCCCATGCCTCTAGGATCCCTTCCCTTTTCAGGGAGCTTCCTTCTCTCTTTCCTTCCAATTAGCTTCTCCTGACAGGGAGCTGCTTCACACACATCCTTGCACTACCTCCCCTCAGGGCGGACGTACGACTAAACTCTCTTCTCCCGCTCTCATCCCACTAGCTCCACCCACCTCCCAACACCCTTTAACACCCAGACAGGGTTGAAATTATCCTCCCATAGGGTGCAACCAGATGCCCTGATGCTATAGGGTGTGTGTTGGGTGCAAGTGTTAGAGTCCTGTTGGGTGCCTCCACCTTTCCTGGGAAGTGGGATACCACACCCCTGAGTGAGGTGCAGTACCTCTGTGGTGACTGAACCCTCAGGGGCACCACTTATCTATCTATCTATCCATCCATCTATCTATCTATCTATCTATCCATCTCATATCTATCTATCTATCCATCCCATATCTATCTTTCTTTCTTTCTATCTATCCCACATCTATCTATCCATTGCATATCTATCTATCTATCTATCCCATATCTATCTCCACTCATCTGGATATCATGTTCACCCTAGGTTTTGCAACCAGAAAGTGATAAATTGACCCTCACATAGCCCACTAACTTTCACCATGCTTTCAATTTTTTTATCTGTAAAGTCCTACACATTGCAGGTGAGCTGTACAACACATAGTAATGGGGAAATCAATACAATAACAAAATTATCTACAGCAGTAATTTAGATTACGTTGCTTGCGCCAATAAAAAGTGGTAACAAAAATAATTCTGCTGATACAATGTAGAACATTTTTGAAAGTTCTAAAATAGAAAATGTTATATATTTTTTTTAAATCTACATGAAGGATACACGTTCAAAAAATAATAGATAACAATAAAATAATGTATGATTCGTAATGAAGATACATAATCATTCTGGCTGTATCCATTGCACTACATGATTTATTGAAACATTTGTGTCATTTATTTATAACACCATAGTATTTGACAATTCCTTTCTGCACAGGTACATGTTCATTGTATACTGGAGTCGGTATAATTATGAAGGCGCTCAGGTTCTGAGAGGGCGACTATTCAATTGATGTGGGCAGCCTTTAGACAAAGGAAGCAGGTAAACTCTACCTTCAGCTATAAGAGTCGAAAAATAGAAGTCACTTGTGTTACGTACAGTATACGAAAAGTGACTTTATTAAGACTACACAGTATGACCCATACAATTCTCTGTATTCACAATGTGTTTAGGAACAATGATTTCTATTATGGCAATTGTAAAACTTAAGTTCTTATTACCAATTACACACTGGTCCATTGTGTGTACGAGGTTGATGTATAAATTTGCTTTCACACTTCGCTCCTTCACTTCAACAATTCCTGAAGAGGGGATACAGTGGAGTCAAGCCAGGTTAACCCTACATAATGCGGAAAGTCAAGGTGTGAATCCTCCAGCTCTCGCCAGCTTCATCGGGAGTTGCTTGTTGCTATATGCTCCTGAATAGCGATGCTCCCTGATACCATTCACTTTTACTTTACATAGTCAAGTGGTAAATCAAAATTATATTTAAATACATTCTGACTGGCGTTCTTATCATCTCACTATAAAACTGCACAGATTTTCGCAGAGACGTACATTTTCTATCAAGCCATTTTCCACAGACATAACAACTATTATATCATTTTCCACAATATACAATATAATATATATATAAATATGAAATAACATGTTTTACTGATTCTACAGTGATCCTGTAAAACAACACACATTGC